>NW_010238312.1:17720-21235 GCF_000690775.1 Eurypyga helias | reverse complement strand
GCCGGTGTGCGTGCCAGCCCGAGCGACCGGTCCCGCTGGAGATCAGGTTCCAGGCGGCGTGAGCAGCTCCAAGGACAAACGAACAGGCAAAGAAATGAGTGCGTGACACGCAGCAGTCATAAGCCAGCTATTTCCATTGTTTTCCAGCAGGCTTTGTACCTTCTCAAACACACGTGGAAAGCCTCCCGCTGCTCAGAAATCCCAACCCGGAGGAGCAAAGTCCGTGCCAGTGGGCAGCTGGGGGAAACGGCTAACAAACACGAACACCCTCTGTGCACAGAGCAGGAGTGGCCGGGGGTGTGAGGGTGAATAGGTGTCCCAGCCCCTGCCTCGCTTCCTGGGGAAAAGGCATCACATTTTTACACTTGTTTTTTGTTTGTTTGATACACAGACCAGCGCAGGGACGTGGTTTTGCAGCGTCGCCTGAACACAACTCCTTTGGGAAGCTGCTGGCGGTTCTAATTTTGCTGGGGCAGAGCTGAGCCCAAGCACTTCTCGCTCAGACCTGCGGTGCTGCGGGTACACGGGGGCTTCGCGGAGGAGCAGGAGGGGCCCCGGTGCTGGGGCCCGCAGCGGCGGCTGACAGAGGAGGAGAGATGGCAGGAGACGTGCAGAAGGAGGGGTCAAGGGAAGGACAGGGCTTGCACGGCGTATGGCAGCGAGGTTATTTCTGGTGCTGCATGCACATCGTGTTAGTTCCTGTTTTCAAGCTACAGTGTGCTAGGTTTGTTTGGTTTGCTTTGTCCCCCCACTCTGCAAATGCCACAAGGATGAGACTGTGGTGGGAGAGCATTCTGGGTGGAAGGATGTTCGGAGGAGGGACCTGAGCGTCAGGGCTACCTGGGAGTCAAGGTCAGGTGGGTCGTTCTGTGCAAAGGGACAGCAGTAGGATAAAAACTCTCCGAAGCAGCATGAAAATGATAACATTGGGAAAAGTGTAAAGGAGCGGGTGGTATGTGCAGGAGGGCAGAGTGAGGTGATGGTACCGGACACCAGCGGTGATGTGATGCCAGCCCAGATAGCAGAGCGAAACAGGAGCGTGCTGGAATCGGATCATGAGGGAGGAGATCCCAGTACTCCTTGTTGTGACATTGCCAAATCAAAGTCAAGCGTTCGGCTGCAGGAGCACATGAGGTGAATCAGAGAAGGAATCTGTAGGATGAAGCAGCAGCTGAGTGCCAGAAGTGAAGAGCTGTCAAGGATAATAATCAGGAGTATATGTGTAGAGGACAGTGGGTTTATTTGCCACAATAGAAAAGGATTTGAAAGGGAATACAAGAAGCTCACAGTGAGTGTGAGTTGGCAGCAAGAGGATTTGGGAAGGGTGCCAGGGAAAGCGTCACGGATACGAGGCTGAAGTGAGAAGGGGATGGAGCACAGAGGCAGCTTCCGCAGTCGAGCGGTTAGGAACAGGCACGAAGGGCAGGAGGGCATGGAGAGCCAGCTAGCAGGATGTCATCTGGGGAGAAAACAGCCGAGCAAAAGCCCAGACCTCTGGGAGATGGGTGCAGAAGGGTTCACGGTTTTGTTCTTTATCTGTAAGGCGTTCAAGGGCGCAGCATATCTAAAAGATCACCTAATGCTCTGGGACAAGGATGATGGTGGCACTTCCGATTACTCCTCGGGCAAAACACAACTTTTACCATCAGGGTGAGGTTCATCTGGGCAGGACTCAGCAGTTTCCCAGGGGCCTGCTAGGAAACTCCCACGGGAACTCAGAAACCCCATAAATCTTTCCCCTTCCCCCCATCCACAAGCAGAGTGATCTGCGTTTTTCTAATTTAAACACACAGTCTGTAGGGAAGAAAACATTTATCCTGTTGGCTTTAAAAAAAAAACCCTCAACAAACACCCAAAACTGAAAATCCTGCCAAAATAGAAACTGCACACAAAGCCCTCCCCGTTCAAAGAGGGTGAGGATGGATGAAACGAGACAGATGTTACTTACAGTCTTAGCGAGCTGCTGGAAGAAATGTCAGGCCATGATGAAGGAACTATGGAATCCTTGTGAAACAGGCAAAGATAAAGAAGAAAAACAAATGAAGGAAGCCTGGGTGTTTAGAGGATGGAGCATACCAGGGAGGATGGTAGGGCTGACTTGACTCTACGAGGCAAGGTCGCTTCGTGTTCATCATTCTGAGATCCAGCATGCACAAACGAAGCATTGGTCTCCCAGTCTACAATGCAGGGAACGGGATTATCCGTATGAATAAGGGATGCTGCGGTTTGCAAGCCCTGAAATTGTAGTAAGATATCTACTGTCGAAACAGCTCTGGAGCTTTCCTTGGGCTCCACTCTATCCCCTGGTGCTATGGGCACCCTTTTAAAATTCTAAAAGGCAGCCTGTAAGTACTTTGCAGTAGATGAGGCTCCTCCTTCCCCCACTTCACAGTGTTACCTTTAGATTTGCGATTGCAGTGTGATGTCCTGGCATATCCCGATAGGTAAACGCAAATGTTGCATTTCCATGGCATGGCCTGACAACTGAAATCTATGTCCTACACAGAGGTAACACCCAGTGTGTGTTGCTGGCGTGCTGTTGCTGCAACCTTGCTGTTAAAACCAGATTTTTCTTGCTCTGCTTTAGAACCCGTTTCCTCCTACGCTCATTGGTTCAGCTTGTTGACTTCAAATGGGGCAAGGTCAAGACCCCACCCAAAGTGGGGGCCTGTATTTTTGCTACCCAAAACACAGGTAACATTTGCTGAAGTGCAAAAATGGTTATTTCTGGGATCTAAAGGTCGACCCGGGCATAGATGGTGGCCAAGTGAGTTTGACTTGATTCTGCTCCCTTACCCCCTGTGACAGTCACGACCAACTCCCGTCAGGAAGCACACCAAGCGCAGGAGAGCTGAGCAGTCGTGGCCACCCCCAGCCCCCGGCATCGCATTGCTGCTCCGATGCTGGCTGCGCTGGCAGCTCCCGCGAGCTCACGTGGTTAAATGAACTGCGGCAGGCATCGCCATCACCGTGCAAGCTGGTCTGTGAGGCGCCTGGAATGGACATCGGGGCAGAAGTTGCCAGGTGGTTGCTTCAGGCCTCCCGTAGCACGTAAGGGCGTGATGACCTGCTCAGCACCACGATTCATTGCATTAATTGAGCTCTCATTCCTGTGAGTTACGTCGTAATTTACATAATCTGTTTGCTACTTGTAATTATCCTAAACTTTTTAAGAAAGGAAATTTTAGACAAATTGCCTTAAGAACTCTAGGTTTCTTTGCTAGGAAAAGGTGTTCCTAGTTCCTGCTTCCTGCTGCCAGCCAGGCTTGGGCTTCCGCCAGCAGCGTGCCCTTTGCCAGGCTCCAGGAGAAGTTCGGCACAGGGAGTGACCTTACTGCTGCTGATTCCTACACCGCTTCCCCCCTAGGCAAGGGGTTGAGGTCCAGCTGTGCGGCAGAGCTTGGTGCCTGTGGTGTCAGTTGTAGCTGCCTAGCAGCTTGCCTCTTGGGAAATGCCGGAGGTCGGCAGTCCAGAGACAGAGACATGTCATGATGTGCAGAGCAAAGTGCTGAATC
>NW_010238312.1:17358-17612 GCF_000690775.1 Eurypyga helias | reverse complement strand
TGACCCATGCGAGGAAAGAGATGATTGTGAAATTGGACAGCATTTCCCTGTCACTATGGAGTCACTAAGGGAACAGGCCTATTTTCTTCCTGTTTGCATAACATTTCACCACTAGCTTTGCACCCATCTCTGGTGAACTGCAGCCACAATTGTCAAGCCACATTGACACGCCATGGCAATAAAACTCGCCAGAGCCTTTTTTTATGCTCTGAAATAAAAGAGGCTCCCCGGCAGGCACAGGGCTGGCGGCGCTG
>NW_010238312.1:16716-17311 GCF_000690775.1 Eurypyga helias | reverse complement strand
CCCCCTCTTTGCTGAAAGCCCACGGAGGCTGCAGCTGCTGAGGTACAAGTGAGGGCAGACTGGAACGATGCCCAGATATGTCACAGGGGTGAAACTGCTCCCCAGGGAATCCGGAATAGCGAGGTACAACCTACGTTTCATGGATACGTGTGCAAGACAACCTCTGGGGCGTCGGGCTTGACCTGGGGTTCCACCAGGATGACTAAGAGGGTGCTGCCACACTTTCTGGGCTCCTCTTAAAGTGCAGTAGCTCACGGCTTAAACCCAAAGGTACTTGCATTTCATTTGGGACTGTCCACACCCCCATCACACCGCACCAGGGACATTCCCAGTACATAATTCCCAATTTATTCCCAATTCTGTGAATAAACTAAAAGTGAATTTATTCCCAGTGGTTGTGGTGAGGGCTTTAGTGATCCTCCATGTCACTGCAGAAACAATCCCCTTGCAAAAGACCCTTCGTTTCACATTGGGATGGCGTCCCAGCTGCAGCAGTAAGAGCAGCAGGCTCCAAGCACGGGGCTGTTGCAGAGGATTAGTCATGTCCTTGGCCACAGGAAAGAACAAATCTCACATCCTACAGTCTACAGGCTCC
>NW_010238312.1:14975-16691 GCF_000690775.1 Eurypyga helias | reverse complement strand
AATTACACAAAAATGTGAGCTTCCTGACTTTTATTGGTGGCCGTTCTTTCCAAAAGCGAGGGAAAAGGCTGTGGGTTTGTTGCGCGAGGCGTGCAGAAAGCCTTCTCCGGCCAAAGCAACCACTGAAGGCCGCTTCCCTCACCGGGGTTTGGGTGAGCTGGGGTCACGTCCCACCACCCTTGCACCCTTCTTCTCACCCTTCCTCTGCAGGAGGCCACCACGCCAAACAGCAGAACCTCCTTTCTAGCTTCCAAGGTGGATATGACTCGAAGATTCCATGATATTGGGAGCTGTGTTTTACTGCTGAGCTGAGGCGAGGGCCTGCAGAATAAAAGCGCTCCCGTGCTGCTGTTTGCTCTTGGTGCAATATCCCTTTGTGTACGCTCTACAGTATCTTAGTTGATACCGGAGTAGATACTCGGCGTAGTATCTATCTTTCAGTGCAACGACACCGTCACACAAATGGAGGATCAGCACTTCCTACTGGGGATACAAGTCACATTCCCCACCCCAAGATTAAAGGCACATTAAATATTTATATAGCTGTCACGCCTAGAGGCCCCGTCGGGATGAAGGTCCACAGTACTCAGTGCTCTAAAACCTTAATGATAAGAGCCAGTCCCTGCCCCAAAAGAATGCGGCCCCAGCTCGGGCTGCCCGGTGCCCTGGGGGGTTGTTTGAGCTGTCCTGCCATGCCTACTCCATAAACCTGCTTGTGGAAAGACCCGTTATCAGTGGTACTGAAGGGCGGAGGCTTTGTTTAAATGCTGAGTTCTGACTCCTGTTTGTTTTACAGATGACGACCCTCGGCTAAAAATGCCTGACTTCCGTAGGACGCATCGTTCCCGAAGTGGGCAGGATGGGAAAAACCCAAACCATACAGCACAGGGGATGCTTGCTGCCTTGAGGAGTACCTCTTCCCATGGAACTGCCTTTTCCCCATTACAAGAGGAGGATTTCTGGGAGGTAGAAGCACAGGCCTTGACCATGGGAGGTCTACAATTTCTATTCCCCAGACTCTACCTCTTGTGCAACTCCTGAGCTGTCAAATACTGCAGCTTCTCCGTGGCGTTGCAGGCCTGAGTAGAGCCGAGGAGACAGGACTGCCGCAGGCATCTGCGTGCGCGGAGGGTGTGCTCGCTCACTGCCGTGTTAACCACCGCTTTCACAATCGGCAGAGGCCTCGGCAGCACCAGGGCAGGAAGCAGAACCCGTGGCTGGAAGTGACTAAACCCAGGAATGGGGACCGGGTGAGAGCAGCAGTTTCTGGTCAGGGCAGCCTGGCATTGACTGCAGAGGAAATCCTGGAAGCCAGTGGCCTTGGAGGGAAGTGCAGGGTTGGGATTTGGACCACGCACCGGCTGGGACAGCAGTGGCATCAACAGGACTTGTCTCTGAGTACAAGCCTGCCCGTGGGAATGAAGCCTTGTGAGTGAACAAGGTGTAGTACTCAGCAATCCAATCCCATCCACGAATGTGTGTAACATGCCCCTAAGCATCACCTTTATCCACACCTGGAAGATGATGGACAGTCTTCCTCTAGCAACTCAAAGCGCTCGATGGTGCCTGCTGCGCCTGAAGGGGTCAGCTGTAGCCCAGAGCAGGCGAGGTGGAGCTCACCTTTACCTCCAGCCTGCCCTGTGGCTCACAGCATGCCACGGGAAGAGCCTTAGGTGAGGCACCAGGCAGAGCTCAAAGGTACGGAGCTGGACGCAG
>NW_010238312.1:9893-14948 GCF_000690775.1 Eurypyga helias | reverse complement strand
TCCTGCTGCTACTGCTGCGTCTGTGCTCCCACACAGATTCCTGCGCATCACCGCGCTGCAGCACGGTGTAGTGAGAAGTGCTCGGGCGTTTGTGCCAGCGCACTACTCACTGGGGCGTCATCAGCTGCCAGGAATCTGCTCGAGAGATGGATTTAGGTCTCTGACAATCTGTTAGGAGGCTGCTGCCTCGCCCTCTGCGTGCATTGCCAGCTGTACCCGAATCGCCTGGCTTGGTCTGCCAGGTTACCCCAGAGATCCCAGCTCCCCCAGAGCAGCACTTGCTGGGTGACTGGCAGCCCTTCCCCCTGAGCACGGGGCTGCTCCGAGCACCTCTGCCGAACTTTGTCCCCCTGAGAAGGGAGCTCATCCCGGTGAGATAAACTGCAGCCCTTTTGACCCCTGTTCCAGGAACCGGCTGTCACAGCCCTTTCTGGACCACATCTGCACGAGGGAGCCGTTCCAGAGAGGTGGTATGATGCACCGGGAACCCTTCCCTGGCCAAAGGCGAGCTCTACGGAGCGATGCCACACACGCTGCTGCCCTGCACTCCCCTCTGCTAACCGTGAATGTCAAAGTGCCCGGAGCTGCCATTCTGTTTAAGGATGGCAATGACTAACGTTTAGCTATCGCCTTTCAGAACTCTTAAAAATAGAAGGTAAAAAATAGCTTCACATAATCCTTACCACGTAAGACCTTCCTGGCCGAGAGGAAGAGACCAGCCACAGTAGCAACAGGACATGAGTGTTTTGGAAATGAACTCTGGTCCAGAGAGAAGCGTAATTACAAGTGATTTATACAGAGCCTTTTTCCTTCACGGAGCGCACAAGAAGTGGATCGACAGAAAGATTCCCGTTTCATAGCGAAACTGGCGGGTTGCTCAGCCCGTGGCAGAGCTGGAAGAGGATCCAGACCCCTGGATCCTTCAGTTGATTTCAGTCTGCGTGATTACAGCTTCCTTGCCTCATAATAAACGTATGATCCGTAGAAGATAATTCTGTTGCGGTATTAAAGGCAAGGAGACATACAGGATTCATCGGTTATGTTTTCCCTGTAGAACAATGGCCTCCTGCCAGTTCTTTATAGGGATGAGAAAACAGTCCCCTGATTCCTTGCACATTGGTGTTTCCCAGCTGTGCGTATCAGCAGTGAATCAAATAAAGACAAGTCTGGCCTCTCGTTCCCAGTTAAGCCTGTCATGTCGTGCAGCTCTGCACAGTATGTCAAGAAACCAACGCAGCTGATCTGGCGTGTCGCTGCTGCAGCAGGAAGTTAAAACAAATACAGATTTATGAAAGAAGGCCCATTTTTGGCACCACGCAAGGATTTCCTGGCTGACTGCTAATACCAAAGTGCAGATCATCTATTTTATGTTAGCAAAGGGAAATCCCAGCAATTCATGCCACAGCACTAAAACACCCGAGTCTAAAAATAGCATTAAAGGGCTGGATTGGAAACAACAATAAAAATGAAAGAGAAAACCTTGTCTTTTTGTTCGCTTGCTTTTTTTGAAAGTAAGAATGCTGAATTCAACCCCGAGAGGTAATTTCAAAGTGACAGGGCCTGACAGGCAAGATGAGAGTATCACGATAGCCAGGTGGCTTGTGTGGGACAGCTGTAGGAGCTGCTTCTCGCTGCTTGGCATGGTTTCTAGTGGAAGGTGTCCCTGCCCATGGCAGGGGGTGGGACTGGGTGGGCTTTGAGGTCCCTTCCAGTCCAAACCCTTCTGTGACTCTGCAGTGGTCCTCTCCTCAGCAAACGGCGAGGCAGACGAGGCCACTCTCCGCTGACTTGGGAAGTGAGGACAGGCAGGGGGAGGACTGATGAGCTATGGACACACTGAGGACAAGGAAGAACCCCCAGGTCCCTTCTTCCCTGGGTTTTCTCATGGATCACCCAGTCCTCCCACTCAAGAGTTTCTCCCAGAGGTCAAATTCTCCTGTTCCTCTACACCCAGATGTTTTGGGAGGCTTGCCTGCTTCCCACGTCCCGGACATCCCTGCACTCAGCCCTTACGCTTGGGCTGCACCAGCCAACACACCAATTAGAGCTTTTTCTGCACTAAATCAGATGCAAATGCAAGTAGGCCCCAGCCAGGGCCCAGCACAATTTAAAGTAACAGGGTTTCCAGGGCAGATCAGTGAAAGCAGCGCATCAGTGGAAGCTCAGGGTGAGCAGTCAGGAGAAAAACCGTGGCAATTCAGAGGCACGAAGTCCAGGCTGCCGGGCTTTCAGCATTCGTCTGTTTATTTATGTGCCTCATTGGAGGACAGGGAAATCCTCACACAGAAACATCATAAAGAACAAATCATCAAAGAGGGTGGATTTAGATTAGATATAAGGAAGAAATTCTTCCTGGAGAGGGTGGGGAGGCACTGGTACAGGTTGCCCAGAGAAGCTGTGGATGCCCCATCCCTAGAAGTGTCCAAGGCCAGGCTGGATGACACTTGCTTCTTTAAAGAGGAGGGTGATTTCCCCTTCCTGTGTTCTGATACAGCCCATGCCCCTCGCTCCAGGGTGCGGGGTGTGTATGGTGGGACAGGGATGAGAAACAGCATCACTGCGGACCCTGCCTCCTCCTGCAGTTCCATTCCCTCAAACCCACGGGGAGAAAGAAACCAGGGAAGAACCTTTCCTTGCTGAGGGGTCTTCAAATACCATTGGGAGACCACACATCTAATGTTATCCCACCATAACGTGGGAAAAATCAAGCATCCCTAGGCCAGAGGGATGATGTCAGAGGCTGCAGGTTTCTCATAGTTGTCTTAAACACACAGTGGCCTTAAAAATACCAGTTCAGTTTGCTCGAGGATGCTTGGGACTCGCAGCGTTGTCCCAGGAGATGAGCAACCCTTGCAATGTTATTATCCCGAGGAGATTCTCCGGGTGTTCTCCTGTGTGTGACTCTCTTTGCGAACGCCTCTTCTTTAGCAGGTCGAGAAAGCAAAGTTGCTGAGGATTTCTAGTGTTTTTTTCCCTTGGAAACAGAGTTTCTCAGGGAATTACACTGAGTGGAAGAGGTCAGGCCCATGCGGTGGGATATTTATACAGCTGGGTGATCAGATTGCCTTTGTAGAGTTTTTCCGGAGGTCTAGTTATACATGGACCCACCAATTCGTTCTCAAACCTGACTCCTTAAAATTCATTAAGTAAGCACTTTGGTATGGCAAGATCCAGGCTTGCTTTTCTGTATTTTTAGCATTCTTGCTCAGCCATACAATTTAGCAACTCAGAATTAAAGCCACAGACAGAAGGAGCTAACGAGGGCCTCCTGTAAGGCTCTGGTCTCTGCTGGGTGAGTACGTACAACTCCCATTAATGTTAATTGGCCTTACAGAGGCACAGCAGTGGGAAAATGTACCCTAGAAGACAGAAAAATCTTGTTTGTCCGGACAGGTAGCGATCCTCTGTTCCACACTGATGGTGGGTGAGAACCTTATTTAGTAAAACAGCTCCAGCTACTTTCGCTGTACGTCCCCTCAAAAGCCACAAGACGTGTTGCAGGCGAAAAGATTGCCAAATAAATCCAGCCACATTGTTTATGCTGTAACAGCACACGATGTAATGCAAGAAGAGCAAATGAAACCCACAAGCTCTACTAGCACCCTGTCTCAGGTTATGCTTAACTGGAAGCATGTATTTGAACTGTAAATAAGATTTAAATCGATTTCAGACTCAGACCTACGTGAGGTTTGGTGAAACAGGCAGAGAATCCTAACTGATGATGCAGGATGCTGGAGGATGTTGGATGGAGGATGTCTTGCCGTGCTGGTCCCCGCTGCTTTGCGTGCAGAGCGAGATGGCCAGCTGCAGTCAGGGCTGCTCCAGGGCAAGAGGAGAGGGAGCGATGTCGAGAGCTATCAGAGAGGCTCGCTGCAGACACAGCACTCCCCCCGCTGCCCTCTGTGTAGCTAATCCGTGCAATCTGTTGCTGTTACCCAGCTAATCTTCCCCCGTGCTCACACGTCTATGGGGTGCTCTCCCCTCCGCTCCGGCTGCCCTCAGCTGCACTCTGAGCCTCTTAGGGCAAAGATCACCTTACTTAGCCTTCCTCCACGGGCTTGCCGTCCTACAGCTCTTTGCAGTTGTTATTCCTTCCCAAGACAACCTTTGTAGTCTTCCCTGCCTTCCTCCTCAAGAAGAGCTGCTGCCATGCTGTGACTACCATCCCTTCGCCGCCAACATGGCAGCAATGACTGTGCTGGCTGTAGGACCCAACAGCAGCTGAGACCTGATTGCCGGGGGAGCCTTCGCTCACCCTCGCAGCCAGGACGTTACTGATTTTTCTCCCCTTTCTTCAGTGCTGGAGATCTAACCAGTGCCTCCAGGCCTGGCCAGAGCAGCGTCAGTGCTGCTGGGAGGTGTTTGGAGCCAACCCGAGCTGTAGGCTGGTTTGTTCCTGTAACTATTCAAATAAAGTGTTTCCATAACCAGAACCAATAACCGCAAACAGTTTGTCAGGTGGCAGAGAAAGTCCTTCTTGAGTAAGCTTCACAAGAAGGAAAGCGAGAACATGGACCCAGGAGTTCTGTTTCAGGTCAGATTAAGAAGCCAATATGTGTTGGCTGACGTTTGCCCGCGTGGGAAGGAGCTGGGAGAGACAATGTCCTCCTGCTCCGTGCCATCAGAGCGGCACGAGAAACACCTGGGAAGGGCCAACACTCTGATCTGCAGGGCCAAGCCAGCAATGTGTGCAAGCAGCACCATTTAACAGAATGGGATTCAGATGCTGCATCCCGAAACAGTTAATGGAGTGGCTGCGTCCCCCATCCCATCGTGAAGGTGGACTCGGCACGTACTGCGAGCTCTCCCGGTCAGCAGAGTGCACTGAGGGGTCTTCCGAAGCCGTGCAGGAGGCACCAGCTCCATGCTCACCCCCAGCGCTGCGGCCGCCCGCTAAGGCAAAACACAAGCAAAGCCACGCTCAAGGCACACGCGAGACCTGAGCATTAAAAGCCATTTCCATGAAATCCACGACCAAGCTCCATCCTCAGGAGCTTGGTTTAAAATCAGGGTTTGCTGGTGGAGGTTTTTTTGTTCTTCTTGAAACTACACAGC
>NW_010238312.1:0-9879 GCF_000690775.1 Eurypyga helias | reverse complement strand
ATTGTATTCTCCCGTCCTCTAATCCCACCAGCTCCTGCCGAAGGACGTCAGCATCGGACACAGCGCTGAATTACCATCCCTCAGTCTCATAAAGGAAATCGTTCAAATGCACTGACCTTCGGAAGGTCAAGTAGCTCAGAGGTGCCCCGATGGGCTGAGCGAGGCTCTTCAAGCGCTGGCCCGGGAGCCGCCGGCTGTGGGGCTGGCCCGGGAGGTGCCGTGCAGCCACGTCCTGCTGACCCAGGCGGTTGCATCACTCGGTGTCCCAAGGCAGAATCTGCATTTTTCCACATGGGTCCATATGGTACATTAAACTGAATAATGAATTCTTGTTTCCGGAGGAGAGAAGCTCTCCAGGAAAGTGATGACTCTGGGAATTTTGGAGGGGGACAGCAGCCAGGGCGGGGGAAGAAGGTCTATGACAAGCAGAAGGAAAGACCAAAAGCTTTGCTTCTCACCCCTGCCAGGAGGGTGCCAGGCCCACATACAGACATCTGTGTTCTTGGGTGCTTTCCAGCTGCTTTTCGGAGCATGCGAGGCAGGAAATTGTTGCCACAGGGCAAATATTCATTCTTCCCGACTTCCCTCCCCAAGCAAGCACAGATTTGCACTGGCTAGACTCGCTTCCTGCGGAGCGCCGCAGCTTCCCCCGGCATCGTCCGCAGCGGCACGCTCGGAGCGGGGCAGAAATGACTGCGATGCGTGCAAGCGGGGATAAAGCAACCAAACAAAAGCCTGCCAGATGTTTGCAACACAGACCTAAGGAACACAGGGCTCATGGGAGAAGCTGGTGCTCGCGTTGCACCTCCAGACCAGGCTGGAGAAGCTGCCAAGCTCATGGCTGGAGCAGCAGTGGGGTATTTGGATGCTGCATCACGTAACTGAAGCGGGAGTGTGGCATTTTGATGCCACATCCATTAGGTAGACGTACTGTGTTTTCCACATATGCATCCTGGAGTTTCCCATTTCAAGGAAAGATTGGAGGTGATGACAATTTCTGTTGTCAGAGGCATCACGGAGTCTCACAGCCACGGTCCCCTGCACCTCACCACGGTCCCCACTCCTCGGCTCGGGCTCCCGGAGCAAGGTCCTGCTGAGCTTTGCGCTCCTGGGCCATGGGCCTGCCCGGCCCTCAGGGCAGCTTGGCTCCGCTGGCCCTCGCTTGTACCATATTCCCGTTCTCCCCAGGGTTTGCATTTGGTGCTGGACGCAATCCCGCATCCAGCTTATGCTCTGGACAACAGGCAGCGTTTCAAGTGGAGTTAACGGCTAAGAACAACCCGTTGCGGCGTCTGTAAGTTTAGCCGTGCTTACCTCAGCTGCAACCGCGCTTTTGAAGTGTTATCAGTGAAAATTCATTTTTTGAAGGCTCTTGATCCAGCCCTCGTGAGGACCTCTCAGCAGAACACACGGGCTGTAGGGGAGAGGTAAAACTTGGCTGCCAAATCAGTGCTGTGGGCGTGAGAGAGAGGGAAGGAGGAGAAGCAGCCACGTACCGCCCTGGAAGGAGCATCCAGCCCAACGTCTGCGTTTCCTCATGCTTCTGTTAACGCTCAGCCCAGAAGATGAGGAGCAAGGCAGCCAATCCTGCCCGTGCCCCAAGCGACACAGCGAGGGCTCGGCAGGAGCGTAGCAGCTCCTTGAGCAATAGGCCAGCACATGGAGCGCACAGGCAAGACCCAGCACATCTGAAGGAACAACCCGAACAACCCACACGCCGAGTTCTCGTGTTGTAACGACCGCCCCGAGCAGAGAGAGATGCAGGGAGGGCAGATGAACTCCACGTGGTGCCCAGCCGGCACCAGCGACTGAGGTTATTTGCACTCTGGTCCCAACAGCGAGGGGACCTGGGGGCACATCCCTCCTCGCCATAGCTCCAGTCGATGCAGACAGGGGCTGGGCCCCTGGATATTAGCAGCAGGTCCGCAGCAGCACTGGGATTACAGCAAGCCCTTGCCTGGCTGCAGCCGGCCATAGTTTCAGTCTTCCTTCAGGACAGACTTGTAGCACCAAAGAGAAAGGTTCAAGCATCTGTTCCTCACAACCGGGGGGGGCAAATAGGAGGACAGGAGCATTAAGAAGCCTTTTTGGTGCTTCTGGTTTTGGCTACTTCTCCATTCTCCCTTGGTGTGAGCATCTGCCCGAACAGAAACATGGCAGCGGCTCCTGGTGAGATGTCCAGGCGCCCCAGAACCCGGGTCTGGGGCAGCCGCCACTGCCTGCAGCCCAGAGCTCGTGCCCAGCAGCCTGGGCAGGGGGACACTGGACCTTGTGCCTTCTACAAGGGGTGTGGGGTCGATTCAGGCCCTGAGGGCAAGTGAAACCAAAAGGAAAGGCGGCGAGAGCTTTGGGAGGCAATATGCAGTGGGAAAGGCAGGGAAATCCTCTCCTCTACGGACACGCTGAGCGGTGCAGGGCTCTCCTAACACAGCCCCAGCAGCTGGAATACGGCAGCGCTCAGCTGGCACAGCTTTTATTTACACAAAGGGCAATATCAACCGCCTGTCTCCGGAGATCTTTTCCTTTCCGTCAGCTATTTGGGTGCTGATACAGGACCTGACAGCACTGCTAATTAGCGCCTGTCCCGTACAACACTCGGTGTTCCAGCACGCACCTCCGGCAGGACCAAGAAACTTCATCAAGCTGCATAAATACTGCTGGGCAACAGAGCAGATCTCCAGCACTGGTAAAGAAGGTTTCACAACTCGAGCAGTAAATTAAAGCTGCCAACCCTCCCCAGATAAAAGTTCAGAAGGAAGTCCTGTATGAGAGGGGAAGAATTCGCCTTCTCCCTCCGGAGCACGGCCAGCGCAGGGGTCAGACGTGAGTGACCGAGGAAGGTGGAGCAGAGTTCACAGCTCGCTGCGCATTCAGCTGACTCAGCGTTCCAGGGCACCATGGGGGTGCTGAAAACCCAGCAGCAACCTTGGGTAGGTACGGCTGGTCACCATCACGGAGGCAGGTCGCCAGCAGCGCTGCGCTTCTGACCGCTGCGAGTGCTGGCTGCCTTGTCATGGCCAACTGATGCTAGGAAGGGGCTGGCAAGCTGGGCTAGGACACATGGTGTGCTTCTAATGCAAAACAGCATCCCCCGTGGCACTGGTATGCTGCTTGCAATAATTACTCCGTTTTCTGCATTATAATGGCCTCCAGAACGTGGTAAAAAACATAGACCCCTATAAACGCTTCTGCGGTTTTATCGGACGTGCCTAAAATCTGCTTCCCCTGCTTAACGGGGACGGAAAACGTACAGGAATGAGAGAGAAAGCACCTGAAACGTCTCTGTCAGCAGCAGCCTCCTGACTTCAGCAGATCGCAGCTAGAGATTATCTGGAGGAGGCGGCGGTGCGTTGGCCTCATCGTTACAGCAGAGTGAAAAATAAAGCTGTTTGGTCTGACTATGCAAATTCGCGTTCATGGGAAATAAAGAGGAATTTGACCCACGGTGGTAGTTTCTGCAAAATTTCCTTACCCCATCCTCGGTGCAACCGGGCGCGACGAGCATTCCGTGACGGTATTTGCAAGGAAAACCTGTCTCGGTGGGCAACAGGCTGAGCTCTTGCCTAGGACTCAGTTTTTTGGGATTTTTCCGAGGGAAGTCCTGGTTCTCACACATCTGCACGTGGTTTGTCTTGGCATGCAAGACAGAAGGAATGCTCTAAGTCTATAGCATTGAAATATCATCCCATTTAAATATCAGGCTTTGCTTTGTCCGCGAAGGAAAGAGCATGAAGTGCCTTACAAACCCAGGCCTGACCCACGACACCATCACAGTTGTTTAAATTGGTAAATCGTTAACACAGTTGTTAACGATTCAGGGGGAGCCTTGAGGGATCTGGTAAACCTCCTGGCATGGTTTTTCACGGTTTGGTGTGGCTGCTCAGCTGCAGCGTTTGGGAGGCTGCAAGCTCACACCTTGCCCAGCCCAGCCCCACAACAGTACCCCGGGAGCAGTCCTCGCGGCGTTGCTGGACCGAGATGTTTTAGTCAAGGCCCTGTAACCTTTCAATGTTGTGTACCAGCTCCGTGCTCCAACCAACCCCAAACTATCACTCACGTATCACAGCCACTCACATGAAAGCAAAACCTGGCCCCGTCACTGGGACCCTCCTAATTCAAAATTTCCTGCACAGCCGACCCCCTCAGCTCTCTCAATTAAACTGATCCAGGGGCAAATTACTGTAAAGAGTTTGTACGTGGCTGAAGGGGTGACTGAAGGGAGGGGGAGGCACAGCCACAGGTTCTGGGTATTCAGCCACCCGGAAAATTCCAAATCCCTTTTTTCTATCAAATAAGACAGCCTTCCATTTCCCATAGTTGAGCTACTGCAAAAGCTGGGAAGCTGCGAGGATGGAGGAGAGGGGTGGAAACGTGCTCAGCGTCACATAGCCCGGCTTATCTGACACAGAGCAGGGAGGAAAAAATCCCTGCAGAGAGGATTTGACAAGGTTCTGCAGGAAATGGATGGAGCACGCTGCTTCCCGTGGCTTTCCATGAGGAAACTCACGGAAGAACTGCATCATTTGGAAAGAAAAAAAGCCCCAAGACAAGCGAGGTGCCCGGTGTCAAATCCCGTGGGACTTCGGCCACCTCCGCCTGCCTGAACAGAAGATGCTCAAGGGCCGGTGACAGCCTGTGCTGCTGCTTGCTGTTGTGACCAAAGGCACGTGCTCCTCGTGGCTGCCACGGGAGGGTGAGCCATAAAACCCTGGAGAAGGCAGAGATCAAACCCTGGAAACGATCTGTTTCAAAAGTCTCATAGTCTGTGTTCTTCTGGGAACACCTCCTCGAGGGGGGGCGGGGGAGGGGGCAGAAAACAGCATCAGCTGGACCCCTGCCACCTCAGGGCTGCCGGTACGAGGCAGCGGGTGCCGAGGCCAGGGACTGCCTCCATGGAATACTTTGGATGTGCAAGCTGAGAACAAGACGCCTGTCCGTTGTGCCAAGGCAGGTTTTGCTGCTCCCGCAGGGCAGAAAAGCCGTGATTGAAGGGGGCTGGCAGCACGCCTACCCCACGTACACACACATCAGCTTGAGAGCTGTTTCAACAGCTTTTTGGGGACACCCTGCTCGGGCTTCGCTCCGTGAACAGCGTTCAACAGGAGCCACGTGTAGAAGAGGTGCTGGGCGCAACCTGCCGTCGTGGTGCAGTGTGCGTGGTGCTGGACCCGGGGTGAGGTGGGGACGGAGGGAGAGTGACGGAGCCCGGTGTGCGCAGGGCTGTCGGCACCCTTGGCGTATCCCCTCCAGCCCTTTCCCACACGCCATGTTTACCTGGAGAGCGGCGGATCGAAGGCAAAGGCTGCCCAGTGCCTGGGGACGCGTGCACGAGCGGGACAGGGGTCTGGGGGAGGCACGCAGGGGTGAGCAACCAAAAGGCAAAGCAACAAGACCTTTAGCAGAGCCCATACAGGCCAAACGAGTGGTTTTCACCACCTCTCCAAGCTCAAAAAACCCCCAATAAACAAAACTGGACAAGCCAGGCAGACGCAGTTTATTTAAATGGGGATGTGACCCCTCCCCAGCTGCTAATCTCCAATAAAGCTATTTTTAATAACCTGTGGATATTTAATTAGTAGGAATGCTTATTAAGTTCAGGATGCATCTGAAGCACAGGTCTGGGTGAGCATGAGCCCTCCCCGAGTGCCGTGGCCCACACACCCGAGCCCACCTTGTCTCCCGGTGCCGGCAGAGATCTGACACATCAGGTACCAGGGACCCTGCTGCCCCCTGGAAAAGCAAGTCCCGTGCAAGCAAGTTGCTAACGGCAGTAATTCCAAACAAACAAACAAAAAGGCAAAACCACACAAAAAAAAAGCAAATATGAACTGGGTCGTGCACAAGCGTTGCTGAGGGATGCGAGCAATAGCCCTGCTGCTGCTCTCAACCCCTTGGGACTGGCCGTGCCCGAAGGCACAGGCTGGCACAGGAGAAGCCAAAGGATGGGAGAGTGGGGAGCAGGGCTGGAGGGAGCCCCCAGAGTAGTTTTGGTGGCAGCAGAGAAGCCGGAGGCAGGGCATGACAGAAGCACGGAAGAAGCTGGTGCGCTGGGAAAGGTGCCACCTGCCCCTGAGCGCAGCGGAAAGGACGTGGAGTAACGGGTTTGCCTGGCAGCAGGGAAAGCTCAGGCTCATCATGGGGCTTGGGCATCCAGGAGGCTTCAGCATCTCCCGGCTCCAAAGGATTTCAGCAATACGCGCTGGACTGACGAGTCAGGGCAGATTCCAAGGGGGGCCCTGCCCTGGGGGGCAGGCAGAGGGTTGCATCCCAAAGTGGGTGCTGCCAGGCGAGCTAGGTGAAGGCTTGCCGCAAGCCTGAAGCCATCCTCCAGGTATGGAAGGAAAGAGAATAGTGAGAATTGGATGAGACTGGGAGTATCAGCCGAGCAGAGCTCCCCAGCCCTTACCCCAGCGTCGTGACCCCCCCACTCCAGCACCTCTGCAAGCCCCTGCCCCTGCTCACAGCCAGACGGTGCCCAGCCCTTCCCTTCACCCTGCAGCCTTCAGCTCAGCAAGAGCCCCCCGCAGTTACCCCAATCAACCCCCGGATTTGGGCAGCACCGCCGGAGCCCACTCCACTTGCTATTGCTATGCAGGGAGGGATAAACGTCAGCTCATCCTCAGCAACGGGCTTTTTTCTGTTACCCAGCATGAGCACTGCTGGTTACAATGAGGGATTTTTCAGGACACGTGCTCGGACAAGGCAGCCTGTATTTTCCCCAAAAAGTTCACCCTCAAAGCTGATCCGTGACCTGGGCTCGGGTCCATCCCCTCTCCACAGGGCTGGTAGCGGGCCATCTCCACAAACCTCAACCTGTGTCCTACCACGAGCCCATCCCACAGCCGCTGTGGGTCCAGGCACTCGTGATGTTTGGTTGTATGATGGATTCCTCCTCAAAATACTCCCCATCCCTGGGAGTGTCCAAGGCCAGGCTGGATGAGGCTTGGAGCAACCCGGTCTGGTGGAAGGTGTCCCTGTCCATGCTGGGGGTGGGGCTGGGTGGGCTTTAAGGTCCCTTCCCACCCAAACCATCCAGTGATTCTATGGAAATGCTGCTGGGAGAGAGACTGCCGATCCCTTCTGGATGAGGTTGGGTAAACACTTTTGTCCTGCTCAGCTGCAGAGGTACGAGATTGCACAAAAGCTGACAGACAAAACAAAACCGAGCGTGTATCCATGCACGGGAACGTGTTCCTTGTGGAAGGAGAGGGAAAAAAAAAAAAAAAAAAGAGCAGAAGATGATTTATAATAGTCTAATTATGCTTAAAACAACTTGTACCCAGCTCGCTGGAGGAAAGGGAGCCTGAAGGAAATTGAGGAAAGAACAATCCTGAGGTCAACCTGACATTTGCTGTCCAGCCTATGGGAAAACGTTCTCATAAAAACAGACTTCATAGCCATAAGAGAAGAAAAAGGATGTGTTTGGCTGCCGCGATGGTAGCGTGGCGATGGAGAACCCCCGGCGCAGCCAGAGATGCTCCCTACTTCTGTAACCCAGTTCCCAATTCTGCTGCTGTGCGTGAGTCTCGAGTTCCCACGTTCACAGAGAGAGGAGGTCCCCAGCCCCGAGCCGTGTGCGCTGCTTGGGGTTCCAATACCAGGAAGCCAAAGGCCATCCTGCCTGACGCTTTCTCGAAGCCCCGTGACTCAAAGCCTGGGTTTTGGTAGCCCATCGCATGAGGTCTCAGCCCTCGGAGCCGGAGGCATTGAATTCCCCTCCCGCAGAAGGAAACCCTGGGCCAGGCCGTGATCACCCTGCTGCGACACCGATGGCAAAGGACTCTCCCAGCCTCGTCCCGCCCTGCTTTTCCCAGCAGAGTTGAGAGGGAAGAAGCTTTTTTCCCCCAGGGCTGAAGAAGGAAAGTCCTTAGCAAGCTATCGGAGAGCAGCTCTGCACCGTACCCGTTGGGTTCACACCACCCTGAGGCTGGGATGAGCTCCAGGATGTCCTTGGTTAATGAATGCATTCTTCTCGTATCCATCATCCCTCGTGTCTCCAGGAAGGTATCAGCGACAACACTGCGTATGCCCAGGAATACAACCTTGGGGGCTCCTCCTTCGCACCTGAGGGACACCTGAGGAACCTTCCCACTACAGTCACCCACCACGTTTCTTCAAACCACTTCCCAAACGCCCCCACCAGCCCAGGCTGGTTTCCCACAGGTCTGGGAAGGCTGAGCACGTCCCACTCGGCACAGGCAGCCATCGCTGCCATCCCCATGCCACGCCAATCGGCTTTTCATAGCGACGTGGTTTTGCCTAAAGCACGTGTCACCGCCTACAATTTCCATAACGGCACAGCGAGAACTTGATCACAAGGACTTGTTTTCAACCCAGTTTCATCCTCGGATTCCTGGCACGTGATGTCATCGAGAACACGAGTGTTTCCTTCATACCATGGCAACCCCCCAACCCCGCTGGGCCGCCGCAGGGTGCTGTGCATCCAGGGCTGGGTCCCGCCTGGACACAAAGTTCAGCAATAAACAGTAACCGGGGAAGCGGGAGGGGTGGGAAACCCGGTGACAGGCATTTAAACAGGCCAACTGCGCCGGCCACATGAGGGTTTCACCTCACTGATGTACAGGTTTAATACAGATACACACAGGCGGAGGGGGAATCGCAGCAGGCCCCCGAGCGAGGCTGGGATCAGGCCTGCTCTCTCCCGACGTTCCTCTTGGGGCAGGAATTAGTAACAGCCGGTTTCTCTGCTCAGACACCCCTCGAGCAAGTGGCGTTACAGAAGGAGCTGCGACGATGCGTGTAGGAGGCAATTAACAGCTGCTCGGTGATTAGGGCACGCTCTGTTCCCACCAGGCTCTGCCCCGACGCCCACGCTGCTCCTGCCCTCGGCCAGCCCCGGGGCAGGCTGGAAGCCAGGAGAGGTGCTCCACTAGCCCTGGGAGAGCTACGGAGGCCTTTGGGTGTTGACCTTGCGTTGTATCGGCAGCACGTGGCGATACCGCCCGGCTCTGCCCATCCCCCACTGCTGCGGGCCAGACGCGCCGGGTTTTGGCCGGCGCATCCCGGTGACCAGCCGGGCTCCCAACGGCAGCAATGGGAGCTATGGGACCAGACTTACACGGGCAGGAAAGGGGACATCAGGTCCCCTATGCCGAGGAGCCACCAATGGGATAAGCCTTCATGGGGTGGTTTGTACGCTCGAAGAGGTTGCCGCGGGAACATAAACATTTTCAGTACGTTGCCAGAGCCGGTTATCGCCCATCCTGCGGGCACGTCAGCCTGCTCGCGAGAGGAGCCTAAAGAGGCCAAGGTTCAGGGGAACCGCCCCGGCAGCATCAGCGGGTGGCGAGCTGGGGGCTGCAGGAGCACCCCACCGGCTGGAGAAGGTCCCTGGAGACCAAAACCCCCTTGTGACATCCGAGAGGAAGATGCAGCCGGTTTCCCTGATGGTGGCTTGAGTGGAAGGAAGCCTCCGATCCCCAGCCCGAGGCTTTGCAGCCCCCAACGGATGGGTTTCCCCACTCTTGGCAGCAGCTGGATCCTGTTCACCCAAATCTCAGACTTGCCACAAGCCCCTGACGAGGGACAACCGAACATGAACGCCCCAAGAACATCAGCCCTTATTCCAAGTCTTTGCCTCTCAGTAAATCTTAAATCTCAGTTCTGAGAGTAAGGACACTCCTAAACCACACCCAGAGAGTAAACAGAACATAACCATCTCCATCAGCTCGCGCCGCCGGAGCAGCTCCCGGCGCTGGCCGGGACAGGCACCCCGTGTCCTCCTAGACGCGGGCCGTGCCCATCAGCGAGGCGTCCGGGCGGCTGGCGTGGTGTAACCTCAGTGGGCAGGCAAGTACCAGCAGCCACGCGCTCACTTCCTCCCCCCTCCAGTGGGGAAGGAGAATCGGAGGAAAAGAC
>NW_010238311.1:0-14361 GCF_000690775.1 Eurypyga helias | reverse complement strand
TGATTCTATACAATCACATTTTATCTGGTCTTTGGATGGAACAAAAAGGGTGGAAAGGATAGATTCACATCTGTGAATGCAAAATATCTTTGTTTCATATGTGTTTCTGTAGTTCTTTGCCACTAAACTAACCTTATCTTTTTAAAATTTTGTAATAATAGGTCGAAGATTAGAAAAAGTTGTCCAGTTTTTTTTGACTCAGCTACTGTCCCATTTCCTTGTGGTCACCATACCATGTGCATCTAATGAATTCTGTGTTATTTCATAACTAAATCAACCCGTGTGTAGATTCTGCTGTGATTCAGCTGATGTTTTCTCAGGGTAGAGTGTGGCAGTAATTAACCACTCATCTGCACAACGGAGATGATGACTGTGTTGGTCTCTGTCCTGGGAGGGCTGCCAGATGGACAGAGAAGTGGCACAGGGAAGGTGTTCCAGGGGCAGGACTGGTCTAAAATACAGCTTATGCAGCATTTGAGTGCTCCTTCTTATCCTCTTGTTCAGCAGCTGCCTCTGAGAGTTTTTGTTTCTTGTGAATCACTAGAAAAATGAGTGGTGTGGATCAAGTAGTTTGTGAAATTACTTGTTTCATAGTGTTTCCGTATTTATTCTGTCACTGAGGACTCTATAAAATATTGTAAGTGGTGTCATAGAAATACAATGGTGGTGTAGTTATCACATAACTCATTTTAAAACAAGTCTTCAAGCTGCTTACTGCACAGAAAGAATTCCTCACTGCCATTTCAGTACGGTGAAAGTGGTTAAATTATTATGTCCTGTCCTCATGCATTATATGAATGTGCCAATGTCAATTCTATGGAAAGCAAAGTATTTCAGAAGATAAATATCATGCATTACTGCTGCAGTGTACATAAATGCTGTAGAAGGATTTATTTTCCATTTAAAATTTCTTCAGTATAGATTTCAATTATTTATAATTCCACCAATTTATCAAATCTTTGAGAATGCTAAATGCAGAGCACTATCTGCAGCATTCACATGCAATCAGGAACAGATAGAACACAAGAACAGACTGAAAAGCTGGACGTGAGCTGGCAGTGTGCGTTGGCAGCCAAGAAGGCCAACCTCTCCTATGGAGAAAGGCTGAGGGAATCGGGTTGTTCAGCCTGGAGAAGAGAAGGCTCCGGGGAGACCTTATAGCACCTTCCAGTGCCTGAAGGGGCTACAAGGAAGCTGGGGGGGACTTTTTACAAGAGCCTGTAGTGACAGGACAAGGGGTAATGGGTTTAAATTGAAAGTGGGGAGGTTTAGATTGGATATCAGGAAGAAGTTCTTCCCGGAGAGGGTGGGGAGGCACTGGGACAGGTTGCCCAGAGAAGCTGTGGATGCCCCATCCCTGGGAGTGTCCAAGGCCAGGCTGGATGAGGCTTGGAGCAACCTGGTCTAGTGGAAGGTGTCCCTGCCCATGGCAGGGGGGTTGGAACTGGATGGGCTTTAAGGTCCCTTCCAACCCAAACCATTCTGTGATTCTATGATTCTGTGGCAGTTTCAGCGGCACTGCTAGCCAGCAACAATCAGTAGAGGACATCTCAGTGTCCCTGTCTACTGGGAGTCCTCATATCTGATTAATTCACAGAAACAGAGACAAACTCCTAACTTCAGTGTGTTGTGATATTCAAATCCAGGTAATCATCTCTGCTCTGATAAATTGAATATATATGGTTAACTGTAGTGTTTCCTCAGTTAAAAACAGTTGTAAATTTAAAGCCCTTCATTGTTGTAGTTTTTATAGTTGAAAATTTTATAGTTGAAAATTTTTTTTTTTTTAATGTTGAAACAGTCAAGAAGACACTGAACGTATAAAATATTGTGACTTGCTTTCAGATGTATGCAGAACTTGCCAAGATAAATATATCTAGTTCTAAAAGACAAAATGTAACCGTTTTCTTACGAATTGCCTTGGGACTTAAAAAAGATGCTGTGGGTAAAGTTAAAGGAAACACTTCACTCTCTTCATTAAACATTAATCTTATATTTACTTGTAACTCTATTATCTTTATGTACAATTTTGGTATGAAGAGTGGTAGAGGTCTTCAGAAAAGGCCTGAAGAGTGGTTGCTGGCATTATTACTGTAGCAAGTATTACACCTACATTCATGGAAGTGTCCTGAGAAACACTGTATAGCTGTTAACATTTTTCTTTGGCCCACCTGCAATCCCTGCATCCTGTGTCGAATCAGGAGGTGATGGGGATATCCTTTGAGTGGGAAGAGAAGGGAGTCCTGTGCTGTAGCTCTGCCCCGGCAGCTTGGTATGTCCCAGTGTGGGATGGGTCAGCAGCACTGTATGTTCATAGTGCACATCAGAGGCAACAAAGTGGGTTCTAGTCATTGCCATCTGCTGGTACCTCATAACCGATGACCACAATGTAAGCTGCAATTGCAAATTTCCTAAATTTCTTAAATACCTAAATTCTAGTTTGGTAAGGAACAGAGAACTGGAAAGGGTTCTCAAGTCTTCTGCTGTTCCATCTTGTATAGCTCCTCCTAGAACCTTACCCTAAGATAGATGTAGCTTAAAATTAAGTTGAATTCTTGCCTGAATACAATTTTTTATTGAAATTGTTGCAGATCTGACTGGTTGTCAGAACATCCTAGAGTCAAGAGGATGCTTAAACATCTTGTAACATCCCGTTCACTTGGCTTTCCAAACAGGTTTGCCATGAAGGTGTTTTTTCTCTGAAGATGTATATGATCTCTGATGTTTATGGAAGGACTTGAAACATCCTGTGTTTTCACAATACTCGGGCATTAGTTACTGTAGAGGAATGCCCACCTGAAATGTAATTCTGTTGATGTATGTTTCTCATGGAATCTGTAGGTTTATTGTGTATGTGTGTATATATTTATGACATTTGTAAATTTTAGAATGTAAGATCCTATTTAAATGATTTTTCATTAATTAGATTTTTTAATAATTTCTCTCTTCAGAAGTGCATTAGATTTAATCCAGAAGCTTCAGTGTGGGTTGCAAAGCAACGAATTTTGTGCACTTTGAATCAGAGTTTGAAAGATGTCCTGAATTATGGACTGTTCCAGCCTGCAAGCAACGGTAGAGATGGGAAATTTTTGGATGAGGAACGACTTCTTAGGGAATACCCACAGCCAGTGAATAAAGGAGTTCCTTCCCTTGAGGTATTTTTAGATCTAATATCTGAAACGTGTATTGTGATACAGACTGTACAGTAATCTGTACTTGAGGTTTGTACATGCACGTGAATTGCATTTGGGAAATAATGGTCAGCATGTCTGAACTTGAACCCTTGCTCCTGGAAGTGCTGGCGTTCACTTGCTTGGTGGGGCTGTTCCATGTGTTATCCCTAAAAGGCTGCAAAGAATCAGCCCTTCTGGGAGATTTAATTTTGGAGTTTTCCTCTACTGAGGACACAGGAGGTGTATCTTATACTGTGATTTAATAAAAGAAATGTGAGGTTCTATACTTCGGTCTCTAATCAGGTTTGCAGCAGTAGGGTAGCAGGTGCAGAATAACCAGCCTTTGCTTTCTCCCAAAGAGGGTATTTCTCAGTGAAGTTTCCCCCACACCCCCTCTTTCAGACTACACAGATTTCCTCTGATTGTCTTTTGTATGTGAAGGAGTCACACACAGACACTGGAATTTTTCCCCCCTCCCTTTTGCTCCTGCAGAGGCTGTGCAGCTGGGGGAAAAACTGGGATGAACTATTATGGCACTGGGTGAACATGGAGCAGAGCCAGGTCACATTGAAATGCAGTATAGCAGGAAACTGGGGCATGAAAGTAGTATTTAATTAATTTTGGTATTGCATGTATGGTGGTACATCAACCACTAATAATCTGCAGTTAATAGACTTACTCCACTATAACACAAATCCAAGCAAATAACCAACAGGGTCCAGAGATAGTTTGAAGTTGTAGCTTTTCTGGCAGTTTATTTCAGAGATTCAATCACTGATGTCCATATTAAAGCCATAACCAAATTAAATAACCACTTTATTTTTTTTCCTGTCATGTTGTTTCATGAGTTTTCACTGCTTGCAAAATTATTCTCACTGCAGCTAAAGGATTGAAATTCAGGGGTTAAGAGTGGTGTTGTGAAAATCCATTATTAGAAATCCATCCAAAACAGTCTCCTTGTCCAACAGACTGTTGTATTCTTTGAAGTCTGTGTAGCATGATTAGATAATAGTAAATTATAACTGTGTAAATCCCATGACTTTTGCAATAGATCTTGTTACTCTGGTTGCAGGGCAGCAAACTGTGGTGAGTTTCAGCAAAAAAATCCAGAGGCAATCCTCTGAACCTCTTTCACAGGACCAGTCCTGTTGAACATCAGAAGAACCATTCCCATGTGTAAATTCTGCCTATACTGATTAAGGGATTTTCCAGCAATCCTTTTTTTAATTCAGAAATACTAAACTGGTACTTTGAAATACGTATTTTTTTATTTAATATGCCTTCTCAGTTATTCTTTCTGCCGGAGACTGTAAGTGAAATTTCACAGATAGCCTTAGGGAAAAGCTCTTTTTACCGTAATTCTTGCTTATTTATGTAGATTCATGGGGTCGATCTCATTTCCCATACACCTCCACTGATTTCAGTGTATTTATACAAGATACTAATTTTGCTCATAAGAACTGTAAAACTCTGATGCCACTGTGTTAAGTGGACTGCTGATTATTGATGAATATTCAAAATTAACTAAATTAACAAAATTAACTAAGCCTTTTTTTAAAATTTTGCCTAAATCTATGTCATCATGGACGATAATTTCTAGTGAGGTCAGAAAATTATATTCTGAGTTTTTAAGTGTAGTAAGACATGTAAAATTTATTCTTCTTTTTCTCCCTCAGTTTCGATACAAGAAAAGGGTGTACAGACACTTCAATCTTGATGAAAAACAGCTGGCCAAGCTTCATACGAAGGTATGCCCGGTTTACTGGAGAAGTTAGCAATTGCTATCTTAGCAAAGTAATGTGTCTGAGAAACAAAATAAGTGGGAGTTCATTACCACCTGGGACAGTTGCTGAACAACAAATGGTACAAGCTGCCAGCACCAACAGGGATGTGTAAACTGTGTTCTGGGAATCTTTCTCATAGAATAACTCCCATTTTTGACTCCTCTGTATGTATACTAGTAATTTTACATGAACCTCATTCTGTAAATATGAAGTGCTTTCAGCCTGCTGCAAAGAAATGTTGATATGTGTCTTTAAGACACAGTTGCAAGTCATAATAATAACAATGATTACCATATGCCATCCTAATTTCTTACTGAATGTATATTTCACTCATTTTTTCCTTAAAACTTTAAAACCAAGAATCTTCTTACGGTGTTTGACTTTTGAACATCATAAACTGTAGCCTTTATGCTCTCAGTATCAAGTCAGGTCCTCCAGGAATGTAAATTAGCTACCGTTCAATATAGAATATTTCACTTTCAGTCAAAATTTTATTTTTAAAGTTAGAGGATGATTCATTTTTCACTCTTTGTTTCAGGCTAATTTAAGAAAATTTATGGATCATGTCCACCATCTCTCAGTGGAAAAAATCACAAAGATGTTGGACCGAGGACTGGACCCAAACTACCATGACCTAGAAAGTGGAGGTCAGAACAATAAACCCAGCAGAATGAAGTAGTATCTTGGGTTTGTTCAACTAAATTTATTAACAGGCTGAATCTCACACATTCTTTCTGTTGCCTTCATAACTCATCTGATGGAATCTGTGTGGTTTTGCTTTGTCCAAGGAGAAAATTGATAATTTATAATTTTCTTTGAGCAGCATTGTTAACATTTTTAAAGCAAATATTCTTTATTTTATAAACTTGCTCATCTTTTTTCAAGTACATGCTATTCTCTTCTTTAGAAACACCCCTAACTTTGGCAGTTCAGCTTGACAATACAGTAGAAGTGATAAAAGTTCTGAAAAATGGAGGAGCACATGTAGACTTCAGAGCCAAAGATGGAATGACAGCTCTGCACAAAGCAGCCAGAGCCAATAACCAAGTAACTCTTAAGGTAAATGCTTTCAGTAGCAAATTGTACGTTATTTTATAGCAAAAATATGTAAAGGAAGATGTTTTCAGTTAATTACTGTATTGTCCTCAATGGATCCTTTAATACCTGCTTGTTCTAGTGCTTTCTTGTGGCTTTCACATTTTAGGATTTGCTTTCAATGAAGGGCCTTTATATTTCTTACGGGTTTTTTTTTGGTAGAAAGCAAAAGTGGTGAAATTTAACCTCATTCATTAATACATTGGGAAAGATCTGAAGAAATAGGAATAGCATTATTGTTGCTTATCTCTTTGAAAGCAAATACCAGTGGCATGGATTACACGTTTTATCTTAACACAGTCTCTTTTGTATTCTTTTGTATTTTAACAGGTATTCTTAAATCACCTTGATAGTCTAGATTAAGTCTTGTGTTTTTGGCTTTTGCTTATTTCCTCTTGACAGATACTCAAATTGCATGACATTTTTGATAAAGCAACTTGTAACTGAAGAGGTAAATGTGTTGCAAAGGTGATGCAGCATTTTCAGAACTGAGATTTCTGATTTAATGAGAGGATGGAAATTGGACATTTCCAGTCATCCCTGCAGATTCCTATCCCTCTAGATTCCTTTAGATCCTAATTCTTCTGAGGTCATTTCTTGCTTAACTTTGTCTACACTGTGGCTCATCCTTCAGCTTATAAATAAGTGAGCTGAACATATACATTATGGCAAGTATCAACCTTCTAAATACCTTTTCAGGTAAAGTTCCTTTATAATTAGAAGTCCCTCCAAAATACATGTTTTTGCACTTTGTGATTGCTTTCAGACCCTTTTAGAGCTTGGAGCATCTCCTAACTACAAAGACAGCTGTGGCCTGACACCACTGTACCACACTGCTATTGTGGGTGGGGATCCTTACTGCTGTGAACTGCTACTTCACGAACACGCTACCGTCAGTTGCAAAGATGAAAATGGATGGCAAGAAATTCATCAGGTAGGAAAGATTACTTTTTATTTGGAGTCTGAGTTGCATGAGGAAATGTGCCATACATGTTCTGTGGTTAAACTTTGTTTCGAAGGCTGTTTGGATATGTTTAGTCCACGCACATGCAAGTATGGAATATCTTGCTTTTTCTATTTGCTTATTACTGTGCATTCTGATGTGGTGAGTTAGAACTGGTCCAGTGGAGTTCAGTAATTTTGAAATCCTATGGTTACTGTGGATTTTGCTGCAGAAACTGTGATAGTCATATTTATGTAATGGACTCTGAAGTTTAGCATCCTGTCAGTGGCACTTCAGTAAAAAATTGCAACTTGATCTTTTTGTTAGATTCCAATTTTAGTATCCTTGGTAATGCTTCTCGTGTGTTTGTCAGAGGTACTCTCTCCTTTCTCTCTGGTGAACTTTACTGGAAGATTTGGGATCAGGATCTTGCTGCTAGAATTCTTCAGTATGTTGCGCTGAAGGATGTTAAACTTACAAACTCACAGTCTCAGTCAGTTTTCATTGCCTGTTTGTGTGGAAACTAGGATTCTAATGATTTTTCTTTTGGTGTTTGTACATGAGTTTTCATTTCCTCTCTTACATGTACAGTGTGTGGATAAAGGTGGTAGCATGATTATTTTAAAAAAGTAATCTTTTGGGGTTCATGGTGCTCATGACACCTTAAGTCAGCTATGGTGACAGAATTGATCATGTCACATCTTGACCAGCTTCACCATGGCTATCGGGAAGGTAGACCTTCTTCATGAAAGATCGAAATTGTATCGCTTACAAAGGACCTATAATATTTGGTAAGGTATTTTCTGAAAAAAAGAAAAAAAACCCCAAACCAACAACCCAAAACCAAAAATCCAAAACCCTTTTTCTTTTAACTCTTTTATCTTGTCTTCTCCAGAAACCTCTGAATATTAATCAAGTTGTGTAAGAATTAATTTCTCTTTGCATAGTGATAAACTCAGTAGTTTAAAGATTCTAGCAGTCCTAATGTCATTGCATCTATTTTATGCCATTTCTCTGTACGGTTGAGTTTGAGTAATCATAAAAAATGGAACTGATGTAGTATGTTTAGATAAGTAAAGATATGAGTAATCAACCTTAGAAGCTTGCTTAGGTCGTATAGGCACACTTTCTGTTCTGTGCACTAATCTTTACAGTGTGCAACCTCTCTTCTTTGAAAGAAATGGGGAATAGCTTTGGCACTTACCATGTTTGGGCAGGGATCTGAGCTTTTTCACTGGGTAAGAGAGTTCAGGTTGAGGTCATTTGGATCCATCTTTAGTAGAGGGGGAAAAAAAGGATTAAGTAACTACCATCATTTCTGAGGATGTGGAGAAAATGAACTGTCTCGGTCAAACTATTACCTCATCTGGACTCCCTAAAAATATAGAGAAAAATTTCTTACTTTGAAAACCTAGCCTCATACACATACAGTTATTATTTCTCGTAATGAAACAGAGCTTTCCAAACCCATTGTGTTGGTTGTAATCTTAAATGAATGAATGTTTACATCTGGATTATGGGCAATCTGTTTTCAATAATCAGTAATACAAGCCTTCCTCAACAAATTAAGAAAGATGGTGATATGATACAATCCCGTATGTTGTCATCTCAGTGAAGAAGGTGAAGTTGTCTTGCATGGCAAGGAAGGAATGGTAGCAAGTATATTTTTAATTTGCTAACATAATCTTTAACTGTAGAAGCTAAGCCTCTGGGTTACCTCAACAGTAAAGAGAAAAGGGTAAGGTTCATAGAGTCACAGAATCTTTTAGGTTGGAAAAGACCTTTCAGATCATGAAGTCCGACTGCTAACCTAGCACTGCTAATACCACCACTAAACCACATCTTTCAGCACCTTGTCCATGTGTCTCGAACATACCTCCAGGCATGGTGACTCCACCACTTCCCTGGGCAGCCCGTTCCAATGCTTGACAATCCTTTTAGTCAAGAAATTTTTCTAATATCCAATCTAAACCTCCCCTGGTGCAACTTGAGGCCATTTCCCCTTGTCCTGTCACTTGTCATTTGAGAGAAGAGAGCAATCCCCACATCTCTGCACCCTCCTTTCAGGGAGTTGTAGAGAGTGATAAGATCTTGCCTCAGCCTCCTCTTCTCCAGGCTGAACCCCCCCAGCTCCCTCAGCTGCTCCTCACAGGAATTGTGCTTTAGACTCTTCCCCAGCTTTGTTGCCCTTCTAGACACCCTCCACCACCTCAATGCCTTTCGTGAAGTGAGGGGTCCAAAACTGAACACATTATTCAAGGTGCGGCCTCACTCATGCCCAGTACAGGGGACAATCACTGCCCTGTTCCTGCTGGCCACACTGCAGGCCAGGATGCCACTGGCCTTCTTGGCCTCCTGGGCATGCTGCTGGCTCATGTTCAGGTGGTTGTTGACCAACACCCTGAGGTTCTTTTCTGCTGGTCAGTTTTCCAGCCACTCGTCCCCAAGCCTGTACGATTGTATGGGGTTGTTGTGACCCAAGTGCAGGACCCGGCACTTGGCTTTCTTGAACCTCATGGAATTGGCCTCGGCTCATTAGTCCATGTTATAAATTCATGCTGTGCTAGGATAATAATAAACAGTATATCCTCTGGAGATACTCTGTTGATCGTACTGAGGAGCCCTGATGAATGGTTTGGACAGCTTACCTACCATGCACAAGGAGAAGTGCATCTCCCTTGCACTGGTGGTCTTCTAGCACCTTCCCGTAAGCTGAGTAAGCATTACTGTCAGATTGGCAAAGAGGAGGCAAATCCCACTCTAGCAAAGAAAGCGAAGTGGAGTAAGGGCCTGGGTTTAGTCCAGTTTATTGTAGTAAGAATAGGTTGGAATCAGGTCTTGTATTTTAGGAGTTATTTTAAAAATTACATCTACACATTCATACCTAGATGTTGAGTGACTTTTAGCAACTAGACAGAATTGATAATTTATGGTTAATTGTGCATTTGCTCCTGCCCAATCAGAAACGCAATTATGCTTCGGTCTTGTTTCTGCCTTTGCTCGTTGTTGGATGCTTGCTTTCTGCTGCCTAGCATTAAAATGTTCCTGTTCTAATAAACAATGTGTTTTCTCTTTCTGTGTGTTAAAAATTGAAAATAGAGGAAGAAAAGATGCAGTGGTTAGAATACTAGACTGGGATTTGGGATATGTCACAGATTTAATGTGTGCATTGAGAAGTACACTTATTTTTTTTCTCATCTAAATTGCAAGATGTGTGTTTGTAACTCCCACTGAAGTCAGTAGTAATTAGGTATGTGAGACAGACTGAATGGCTTTGTAGATCTGTATCTCTTAGTTTAAATTCCATATTATTACGTAGGAATGATACTGATCTGAGATGATAGGAAGTTAAAAACTTTACAGATTAGGATGTGCTCAGTTGGTGTGCTATAGAGAAAAAGGTAGTCAAGTAAATGAGTAATGAATGGAAATACTGTGATTTTTCTTAATCTTATTTGCTAATCAGGAAAGTTTATAATTTCACTGGAGTCTTGTTTATAGAGGTTTATTTCCAAGTATTCAGGGTCTAATATTTTATTTGTGTGACTGGTGAAGTAACTCTTGAAGATTTTCCCTCTTTTGGATCAGTGCCATGTGTATACTGTGTGTCTGCTTGACATCACAGAATCACGAAGGTGTTTACTTGAATTTTGGCCAGATTTCCCCGAACTGTTTTCACACTTTAAAAGCAATCTTTGGAAATCTGATCATCTTCAGTGCCATCTAGTGGGCAACTTTCCGAAGATTAACAGGACAAAAATCTGTAAGTTTGCTTGTCACATTTGACAGTTGTGACTATTAGTGGATAAAAAGTGCCAAACTTTGTATTTTTTCCGTACCTTAAACTGCCATTCCTCAAATGAGCAGATGCTTAAACTTAGCACAGACTTGCCAAACTTAAAGAGCACACGCTGACGTTTACAGCCAGGTATGCACATCTGGGTGTTGATCCTCACATTCAGTCTGGGGCTGGATCTAAAAATTAGACCCTAAATAAAGTAGCATCTTCCCTGCTAAAAGTCTTTACCTGGAACGCTTGCCTGGATTGTATAATAACCGAAATATAAATACATCTCTTCACAGGCTTGCCGATACGGACACGTACAACATCTAGAGCACCTCCTCTTCTATGGCGCCAATATGTGTGCACAGAACGCCTCGGGAAACACAGCGCTGCACATCTGTGCCCTCTACAACCAGGTGAGCTGGCTCACACCTCCTTATGCCTCAGAGTCGTACCATCCTCATTCAGTGACATACAGGTCCCTGGTGGGAGCTGAGAGGTGCCTGGGGTGCCCTCTGCATGGCTAACTGGGGAGGAATGTCTTGCTTTGAAGGAAGGTTGGTCCAGGGAGTTCAGTCCCATGGAGACTGGAAACCAGCCCTGTGAATGACATGTAGCCAAGAAAAAAAAAAAAAAGCATAATTGAGATACAGATGCTAAATCTTTATGTCCCTCTACAGAAACAGAGGCTTGTTGAGTTTTCCGTTAAAGAATTTTACTTGTTTGGTGTTAAGTTTTCTTGAGATGCAGTTTCCTTGTTTTTCATAAATGCATTTGGGATAAATTTCCTGTTATTGTTGATATATAGAGGCAAGTTACACTGAAGAAGAACATAGCTCATTGTTTTCCATTTAATTTATTTAATGTGCAATCAAGTGTTGCAGGTTTTAAACAGTGGTCTTAGAAACTAGAAAAAACATAATTAAAAACTATTTAATTAGTATTTTATTCACTGATTGTAAATAAGACTGCTCATTGTAGGTAGCAAGAGTATACATATTAATAAATGTATAAAATAATACAAAATAAATAGCATCATGTTCTACTAGCTTATTATTTTATCATATCTAAATATGTTTTCTATTCAGGATTTATTGTTGTTTTTCTAGAATTTAAATTAGAATTAAATAAGAAATACTTGGAATACTCTTGTTTACAATGTATAATCATTTACAAGTAATAGAACCATTTGATTTGACAGCATTTTATTCTCTCTTTGCATGGATGGGATAGGGCGGGAACGAGTTTTACAACTGTGTTAAAACACAGCACATAAAACGTTACACCGAATTAGGAAAACACAAGTCATGAGATGTTTCACTAGTTACAGTCACATCTGTTAAAGCATCTGCTTCTTAATTAATTGCTATCTTAAGTTTTTTTTTAAAGTCAGGTCTAAAATACCCTCAAGTATTTAAAAAAAAAAAAAGGGTAATAATTTGACATTTTTCAAGACTGTTAACTTGATGTGCATGTCATAGTTGATACCAATTCATAAAGAGTCTCGCTGTAGAAGTCTTGCCATTAATGCTGATTATTTGAAGCATGCAGCGTATCAGTGGCAGCAGTACCTCTATGGAGTGCTGCTTGGTCACTGTCCACCAGCCGTTTTCAGCGGGCTGTCAGGTACCTGCAGCAGCTAGTTTAAGGTTAGCAGTAGTTTCTTTGCTCAGCTTGGATGGCTTATGCGACTGTAGGCATACAAAGCTTTTCCAAGTTGGCAGTTGTGAAAATTCCTAGAAAATTTTGTGAAGAAATTAAATTCACCTTCATCTCAAAAAAACTTTTGCATTTAGGCTTCACATCAAGAGCTTAACACGTGTAAATATAAGCACTTCTGTTGGAAAAAAAGATACTCACTTTAAACTCTTCTTGCTCAGGAGAAGTGAAGTAAATTTTTGAAACCTGCACCATAATGCACATACCTAATCCTGTAGAATGACAGCATTTTTCGTACAGAGATGTGTTTTTTCTCCTGCCCTCCGGAAAAAAATATTCTGTAGAAGGCTTAGAGACTCTAGTTGAAATTACACAAGTATTTTCATGGTTGTTCAGCTTGGCTTTGTGAATGGAAGTTTAACATTTTGTGACTACACCGTCATTCTTCTGTCTTCCTTCATCAGCTATATGTGAAAATAAAAAGTTTTTCTCAGGGTGCTGTGAACAGAGCACCCAGAGAATATGATGAGAAAAATATGGTGGTATTTTTCAGTGTTCCTTTTATTGATAGTTCCTTTTATTAGTAGCTAATATGGAAGGAACAGTGTTGACCTTTTCTGCATGGTGATGATGGGAAGGACATCCATATCCTTTTTACCTCCTGACTCCTGTAGATGGAGTCATTACCCATTTGATTTTTCCCTTCCAGTCTTCCCTGGGAAATTTTCTTAGGCTACTTTCTGAAGTTGCTAATTCTGTTTTCCCAAGTGTCAGCTAAGTGCTGATCTGAATAAATTTGTGGTTTTTAAACTTATTTCATGGCCATCCTATAACTAAATAAAATCTAGACAGATCTTATGCCTCTGTATTTTGCAAACAACTCTGAGATGAAGGGTCAATGGATTGTGGTGTGGTTTAGCCCTGTCAGGCAATGCAGCACCACCAGTCGCTCTACCACTCCACCCCACCACTGCCAGTGAGGAAGGGTCGGAGGAAAGCAAGGGGGGCTCATGAAAAGATGAGATAAGAACTATTTGATTATATAAATGAAACCTGGGGAGTTACTAACAATACTGTTGCTAATAAGCAATTAAAAGAACACAAAACCAGAACAAATGATACAGGATCTCACCACCCGTGAGCGGACACAGCCGAGTTCCAGGCAAGGCAGGAAAAATAAGTCCAAAAAGCCCAAGAAAGGAGCAACAACAAAACGGAGAAAAACACGGCTCAGTCAGCCTGGCAGCCGAGATCAGGGAGAGGAAAAAAAACATTCAAGCCCTAACTCCTAGATCAATCTGATTCACAAAAGACGCTCCTTCTGCGCTAACCACCCGCCACTGTCCGAACAAAGACCCCACTGCACTCCTGGCCAGAAACCCCCCGAGCGTACCCTCACACCCCTTCCGGGCCGTGCCCGTGCTGCCAACACCCCCCTCCCCACGCCTGCCCGCCGCTCCGCAGTGCCACTGGTGTCGGGGTGACACCAACCACTCAGCTTGATGTGTTATGGAGTGGAACAGAATATAAACTGGTGCCTGGAACTAGGACAGGTTGGATTCTGTGTGAAAACTGTTTAGTATTAAATCAGGTAATTAGTTCTCAGACAACAGATTGAATCTAATCTGCTGACAAGCCCACACTTCTCTGTGAAATTCTTTTTAATCTTATGAAGTCTGAAAAAACCACTGCATAGTCAGTTTATGACTGATATAATGAACGAACAATACTAAGTTCTCTATATCAGAAGTTACTGGGTTGTCAGACCTGTAATAGGTGCAAACAGGAGTTATGGTGCCTTAACAATAGAGAGCTCTAAAATGTGGAATTTCCATTGAACTAACAAAGGAAAAGTCATTAAAAAAAAAAAAATCTGGTGGGGACTTATGGTAGTGGGAGTTCCCTACAGGCCACCTGGCCAGG
>NW_010238310.1:215-520 GCF_000690775.1 Eurypyga helias | reverse complement strand
TCGTTGTTTTTTTGTCTGTTTGCCAGAGGTGCAGTTCCGGCCGTACCGCACCGACGACTTCATCACCCGGCTGTACTACGAGACGCCGCGGCTGACCGTCCTCAACCAGACGTGGGTGCTGAAGGCGCGGGTGAACGACTCGGAGCGCAACCCCAACCTCTCCTGCAAGCGCACCCTCTCCTTCCAGCTCATCCTGAAGAGCAAGATCAACTCCCCCATGGAATGCTCTTTCCTCCTTTTGGAAGGTCCTTACGACGACGTCAAAATCCATCCCGTCATCTACCACTTCGTCTTCAGCAACGAGA
>NW_010238310.1:0-203 GCF_000690775.1 Eurypyga helias | reverse complement strand
AAACTCCACCCCGTCATCTACCACTTCGTCTTCAGCAACGAGAGCAACGAGACGGATTACATGGCGCTGCCCATCGTCGACTCGGTGGAGTGTAACAAACTGCTGGCGGCCAAAAACATCAACCTCCGCCTTTTTATATTCCAAATCCAAAAATAACGGACCGGGAAAACACGGATTCCCAACCCGGCCCCCAACCCGGGGGA
>NW_010238309.1:0-5389 GCF_000690775.1 Eurypyga helias | reverse complement strand
CGGCTGGTGCTCAACTGCGTGGGCCCGGTGAGTGCGGCGATGCGGGCGGTGCTGCCGGGAGACCTGCCGCTAGGCTCCGGGAATTTAGGAGCCGTCCAGATGAAAAGTGGCCTTTGGAAACGGAACCGAAAGTCCATCTTGGGCGTTGTAATCGCCTGAAGACTTGCCAGCGCGGTGTCTGGCGGTGCAGCTCTCGCCGAACCGCAGCAGGGTTATGGGCGTTTGTTGGGCTGGTTCTTTCCCCGGCGGCCTGAGAAACTGACTGTGAGGCGGGGAGGAGTTCTGGGTTGGGCCAGAGTGTTTTTAAGTGGTGCCAGGGCGAACGTAGAGCTGGAGAAGCAGCCCGTTGACTTGCTGTGTAAAGTCAGACTTGTAGTGGCAGTATTTCCAGCGCATCGAGAGGGGGTCAAAGTATGAGAAGTGGAAGTTGGGTAGTGGCAGTGTCTTTGAAACCGAGAGTGTGTAAGTAGAGGATACGCTGATCATAGGAGTGCAAAAGGCATAAATTGAGATTAGATGAATTGGCCTTGGTGATCCTCTCTTATGAGAAAAATAGGGCGGAGTAATCTGTGCAGCAGACTCAGTTATCAGTGATGAAGGTTGTTATGCTGTTCCTTCTCCTCACTCCCTCCAAAATCTACAAGTTCTATTAAGTTCCCTCCCCCCCGGATCAATAGCCACCAAGTGTTTACTTTTATTGTGGATACATAGGTTAAATAAAGCACCTTGGGTGAGTTGTGGGGTTTATTTTGTTATGTGTGGTTTTTTTTCCTTCTATAGTACAGATTCTTTGGAGAGCCGGTGGTAGAAGCTTGCGTTGAAAACGGTGCAAGCTACATTGACATCAGTGGAGAACCGCAGGTATGTGAGGGTAGGAGAATCCCACCTTATCCAGGATCTATTAAAGGAGTATTTGTTTAGTATGTTTCATGTGTCTGCTGATCTTTTTGGATATGAAGACAAATTCTACCTCCTGATCTACAATTTAAGATGGATTAATTAAAGTATGTTCCTGTGTATTAGTTGTATAATTTTCCTGCTTTTAGACAGGAGACTCTCAGGTTCTCTATGGAAATACAGAATTTTTGAATTCTGCTTCAAGTCTCGTTTGTGATTCTGTGTAGGAGTTTTGTATAGATCACTTTTTTTTTTTTACACTGCTGTAACCCTTTCCTGTCACAATACATAGGAAGAGTATGTATCTGTCTTAGAGATACTTTTAAGTGTTTGAAGCATGTAGGGTGCTATGATAGCACCCTATCATAGCCCGTATCCTGGGCTGTATCCAGAGAAGTGTGGCCAGCAGGTCGAGGAAGGTGATTCTGCCCCTCTACTCTGCTCTGGTGAGACCCCACCTGGAGTGCTGTGTCCAGCTGTGGAGCCCTCATTATCAGAAGGATATTGACCACTTGGAGCGAGTCCAGAGGAGGGCCACAAAGACGATCAGAGGGCTGGAGCACCTTTCCTATAATGAAAGGCTGCAAGAATTGGGCTTGTTCAGCCTGGAGAAGAGGAGGCTCTGAGGAGACCTCATTGCAGCCTTCCAGTACCTGAAGGGGGCCTACAAGGATGCTGGGAGAGGACTTTTTACAAGGGCCTGTAGTGACAGGACAAGGGGTAATGGGTACAAATTGGAAGCGTGGAGGTTTAGATTAGATATCAGGAAGAAGTTCTTCATAGAGAGGGTGGTGAGGCACTGGAACAGGTTGCCCAGAGAAGCTGTGGATGCCCCATCCCTGGCTGTCTTCAAGGCCAGGCTGGATGTGGCTTTGAGCAACCTGGTCTAGTGGAAGATGTCCCTGCCCATGGCAGGGAGGTTGGCACTAGATGATCTTTAAGGTCCCTTCCAACCCAAACCACTCTGTGATTCTATGATAGGACAGTAAGGCACTGATGGCTGATACAGGGTATGGCCAAATAAACAGTTCTGCTTAAAATATTTGTCCTGTGTTTTAGTTTCTGGAAGGAATGTACCTGAAATACAACAAAAAAGCTGAGGAAAACGGAGTATATGTCGTTGGAAGCTGTGGCTTTGACTCTATACCAGCCGATATGGGAGTGCTGTACACCAGAGACAAGCTGAAAGGTGACTTTAGTGAAGTGTGACCTTATGCTGAAAAAGAAATGTGGATGACGCTTTCATCTGGTTTCCTAAAGCAGCAGTGCTTATGTGGAAAGTCTTTCAATTTCTCTTTTTGCCTGCCTTTACCAGTTGACCGGTTTCAACCAGATCTGGAAGATAAAATTTGGAAAGTGAATCATATTGCCATTAGATGGGAATAAATTGGTCATTAGCTAGAGGAGGGATTCAGGGTGATGTTGCTCACTGAGGGCACAGAGCCTTCAGTCGCCAGCAGTGGGCTGTTCAGCCAGCATGTGGATGTCCCTAGGCAGGCCTCGGCACACTGCCTCGTGTGTGGTGAGAATCTTGTGGGGAACAGACAGTGGGAACGGGGAGGCTGCAGGAGAGGGATGGCAGATTAGTGGGTGATCAGCTTTCGTAAGCTTTCTTTTCCTACCGCAGGCACTGAGCAGCTGTTGTACAAGCATGCCCAGACAGTGCCGTGTAATGCCTTTTTCTTTAAAAGGAGCTGGACAGTAACTGGAAGAGAATACATACATTCAATTCTGTGCAGATAGTACTTGATGCTAATCTCAAATGAGGACACTTCATCAGGTCTGCCTTCATCAGTTGGGAGGCCTGATAGCCACATGTTTTGTTTTTATGTACTGTTAAAACTGCTGTTAAATAGGATTGCTTTATGTTGGACGGTATCAACTTTGAGCTTCAGAAAACTCAATCTGATCGGAGGGAGAGGCATGGAAAGGAATATCTGGTCTCTCATGGCATTATAATTTGATGTCTGATACCTGTTTTGCAAAAGATGTCTTTTATCTCTTCCTAATTTGACTTTATGGAATTCTGACCTGTCTGCCCAGTGACTGCTAGTTGAGTCTACCATGCCTTTGTGAACTAAGAACTGTATGTTTGCAGTTAGACTAGATGATCACTGTAGGTCCACTACAACTGAAATAGTGTATTCTGTTCCATGTGCCAAGTAATGTTTTCTCCTCCCTTAAAGGTACCTTAACTGCGGTCGAAAGTTTCCTGTCATTTAAATCTGGGCCTGAGGTTAGTTGGTTTACACCTTCTCGTAAATGCTGAGGTACTTGGGATAACATCACAGTAGCCCATTACAGCAACTGTTGTGACATTAATTCAGACCAAGGAACGAGCTGGCAGTTCTTTGACAATGAGCCCAAGAACTTTTTTCTTTAGGAGCTAATAAAAGTATCTCAAGCAAGCACCCTTTTGTAATCATAATACATATATTGCACAGTTATTACATGTATGTAATAATACTTAGGTCATTATTAAAATAATGCCCCAAACCAAGGCGGTGTAGGTGCCCAACAGTCGAACAGATGGCTTCTCCTGTCCTGAGCACCTGTCTTGACAGGCAGGACCCACGTCATAGCTGCCTCTTAGGAACAGCTGGAGGAGTGGAGGAAGCCCATGGAGAGTAGCATCTGTCTGTTAAAGGACAGGGGATAGAGTTAATGAGATTGAATAAATCTGTATGTTGGATATAAAGATGGCTTAAGTGTGTAGTGTAAGTTGTAAGTGTTGGTAAGAAGGGAGGTCAGTCATGAAAATTAAAGATGATGGGATGGTGAGAGAGAGAGAGACACACGTATAAATATGTATTAAATTATGTGGGACCTGCGCATGACACAAGTTGTATGGAATAAGGGGTGGAAATTGTATTGAGTCTGACTGAGATGGGGTTAGTTTTCCCTGCAGCAGCCCTTACAATGCTGTGCCATGTGTTGGTGTTTAGAGAGGTGTTGACAACACACCAGTGTGTTGGCTGCTGCTGAGCAGTGCTTGCACAGCATTCAGGCTGCCTGGCCAGCATTCCCCCCTCACTCAGTAGGCTGGGGGTTGGCAAAGTCCTGGGAGGGGACAGCGCCAGGACAGATGACCCAGACTGACCAAAGGGATAGTCCATGTGATACCTGCTCAGCAGTAAGAGCTGAGAGAAAGGAGAGGTGGGGAGTGTTTGTTACTGTGATGTTTGTCTTCTGGAGCAACCAATGCATGCTGCAGCCCTTCTTCCTGGGAAGTGGCTGGACATTGCCTGCTGATAGGAATGAGAGAACAGATCTTCTGTTTTCCTTTGCTTTTGCGTGCAGTTTTTGCTTTATTAAGCTGCCTTTTCTTGACCCCCGAGGGTTTTTTTTTCATCTTATTTTCCTCCCTTCCCTGTCCTGCTGAGGAGGGGAGTAATAGAGCAGCTTGGTGTTATTCCAAGGTGAACCCACCACATTTCAATATATTTTAATGCGTGTAATCATAATGCATACATGTAATAATGTGTAATAGATGTAGTAATTTAAAGGTCATTATTAAAAGAATACATGAAACCTTTAGATATTGAATTAGTTACTTTTTTCATGGCATGTCACCAGGGATCTTGTATACATGATGGGACCTGGAAGTCAGCTATTTATGGCCTTGCGGATCAAGACAACCTGAGGAAGCTTCGAAAAAAGATAGGATATGCCCCTGTTCCAGTGGTTGGTGCAAAACTTAAGAGAAGGTATAAGACACATGAGACGTCAAACACGCTGTCTTTGAACAATTTCAGTATTTATGATGTAGATTGTTAATGTACTGTTAAGTACAAAAAGGGTGCAGTTAGGACCTTAGTAAAATGGGAACACACAAATGCTCGTTTGGTTTTATTGATTTGTTTATATTTTACTGAAAAAAGAACATGTCTCAGCATTTACTGGGTCTCAAAGTTAACTTGTTCTAAAAGACTTCCAGTGGCATGGCAAACATTTGAGTTCAGTTTCAGAAGTGATCGGTAGAACAGACAAAATAAATATGAGGAGAGTATTATTTTGATTAGCAAATCCATCCTCGCTACAGAGCACGGAATTTTGAGTTGAGCTGTGGATAAATTTGGAATTGTTTCTTTTCAGTGAAAAGAGATAGTGTCATAAAAGGGCTTGAGAAGAAGACAGGATTGCTAAGGGTCATTATGATCAGTTTCTTTCAGTTTGTGTCAACATTTTAACATCTTTTTCCGACTTCCACATTTACAGAGGAAATGTGTTTTACAATCAGGAATTCAAAGAGTACTGCCTTCCATTCATGGGATCTGATGTTTCCGTTGTGAAACGCTCTCAGCGTTACTTGCACACAGCGTTGCAGGAGACACCTGTAAGTTACTGTTATTGCTATACTATGTCTTTATTACCATTTTCAGTGGATCTTCCCTGTGTCTATTACCTGTTCTAAGCGCAGATCTGTGCAGTAGGCTTTCTGCAGTTAGGCAGATAGCGATAAACTGCGATGTGCTTTTGCTTCTGAAGAGGA
>NW_010238308.1:4464-5232 GCF_000690775.1 Eurypyga helias | reverse complement strand
CCGGGGGACTCGGGGTGTGATGCGAACAGGCAGTTACAACACTAATTGCTGACTCTCCTCTGACCCTGGGGCTTCTTGCTCTCTGGTTTCATCCTGCAGGACTGACACTGCCGGGGAAATCAATCCTCCTCCCGCAGCCCGGCAAGCCACCCCCGTGTCCCCTCCCTCCCCCTGCCTGCTCCCAAAGGTGTTTGAAGATATTTTTAGCGCAGGAAGATGGGTCAGCTCCCGTCCTGGAGGGCACAGCTGCTGTCCCTGCATCGGCTGCTTCCCATCGATCCCCCCGCAACGCCCCGTCTTCCCTCATCCAAAACACCACGGGAAAGTCCAGCTTCCTTGGTGGAGAAGGTGTCAGGGAGACCAAGCACAATTCCTCTGCTATCCCTGCTCCATAGGAAGTCAATCCAGCCACGTGCTAATCTTTAATTACCTGCCTGTCTCCTGAGGTTGATCGTGGGAGATGGTAATTCCCACTCAGTGGCCTCCAGCTTCCCTGGATGGCCAAGGGGAGATGGGCAGAGCTATTCTGGTCCTTCATTTTTGGCTGCTTTCAAGATAGAGGGGAATGAAGAGCCCTGAGACCCTGGTGATGGGCAGGGTTAGAGTGATGGAGGTGCCATCCCAGCCTCGGCAGCTGCTTTCCCACTATGGCTTAGCTGCCGCTGTGACTTTTGCACCCGCCCCATGCCTGTGTCCTGCTCCTTTCCTGGGCTCCCTGTGCCCTCCCTGGAACTGCAGGACCCCAGGGAGGAACCCGTTCTGATGCTG
>NW_010238308.1:0-4128 GCF_000690775.1 Eurypyga helias | reverse complement strand
ATGGAGGCTGGCGAGGGGGATAAATAAATCATGAGGTAGGAATCAGGGGTGGCTGGCAAAGGGGGGGGGGAGGAAAATAAGAATAAAAAAAGAGCAAGTGGCCATTTGGGCTAATGCAGGGACCATCTCCCCTGGACCCTCCAGCCCCCGTGGGTTTTGGTAGGGGTGGTGCTTTAGGTATAACAAAATCTTGGCGAAACAATTTGGCTGGTGAATCAGGAAGGCACCCAAGGCGAGAGCTGGGAGGCAGCCTGGGGTGGAGGTGGGGATCTCGGCAGCCCAGGGCCGTGCCCGCATTCCTCCCCGCCGGCTCACACTTGGCAGGCAGGGCGCTTTACCGGGACCGGGGCTGCCTGCACCTGCCCAGCGCCTGCGGCAGCGGGATCCAGCTTGAGCCCAGGCCCAAAAAGGACCCTCTCCCTATCCCAGGAAGGGTTGAAAATGGAGTTTGCAAATCTCCTTCTCTCCCCACCCCAAAATCCTGCTCTGGGCTCAAAGAGGAGCTGGGGGAACACCTGCACCCATGGGTCACCCCACCCAGCAGCTCCCAGCTGATGAGATTCTTGGGATTAGTCCGTGCTGCCGTTAACAAAGGACCGAAAGGCTGGGGTAGGGCTGGGGGTATAAAGCAGGAGGGTTTGCAGGGGCTTTGTCCTGGTTGTGGTTCTTCAGCCTGTTTGCTGCTCCCCTCTTTGAGGAGGTCCAGGGGCTGGGTTTGTCCCACCTGGAGCTGCTTCTCGTGGAAGTTGCCTGATCCTGCCTTGGGGTGTACACCATGCTGCTGGGTGAGGGATCCCACATGGTAGGTACTGCCAGGTGAGGGGTGGTGGGGCTGGGATGGAGGTAAAGGGATGTTGGGGAAACTGAGGCATGGAGATGGGGACTGGCAGCTGCCTGGAAGCCAGGAGCACTTGGTCTTCCTGGTCAATCAGCAGCAAAGCTAAGAAGGGCACAAAGTGCAGCCCTGGGGCTCTGCTCCCAGCCTGTGTGGGATGCTGGGAGGCCTCATGGCTGCAGCATTTGCTCCTGGCTGCTCTCATTCTGCAGGGATGGAGGAAGGGGCCAGGCCCTTTTGTCCTGGTACTTCCCAGCTCAGCTCCCTGACCCAACAGAGCTGCTGCCTGATATTAATCCCCCTGCAAAACTTCAAATGTCTGGCCTGGGGCAATGTGGGGCTGGGCAGGACTAGCTGGGATGCAAACCAGAGCAGCAGCACTTGCACCTGTGCCCTGGCTGACATATGGGCTTCCAGCACTGCACCCTGGTCACGGTCTCTCCATGACCTCCATGGAGGATGGAAACCCCCTTCAACTCCCCAGTTCCTAAAAAGAAAGGAAGACAAACCATCTGCCAGCCTGAAAGTGCAAGTAAAGGGAAATGGGCTTATCTGAGCACCCCCAGGAATGCAAAGACCCTCTGGATGTGCAGCCCAGGAGGGAGGGAGCGAGCCTGGTGGGGTTATCCTGCACAGCAGTCCCGAGGTTGCAGACGGTGGGATTGAGCCCCTGCAGCCAAGCGCTGGGAAGGTAAGCGCCGTTCATCGATTTTGCAGGAAAGCAGAGTATTTTTAGCACTGCCCTGACACTGCTCCGTCCCCTGCTCTGTGCTGGCGTTGCTCTGCTTATACTGCTTCTCCCCCTCCTTGCCCTGGACTTTGCCTCCTCTTTGCTCCCCCCCCAGCCATGCTCTGTTCCTTCCCCCTCTCAAATCACATCCCAGGAGCAATCTGGGTTTGGCTGGCACAGCTTTTCCTACAAATACTTATTCTTAGGCCTTCAAAGGGTTTGCAGCAGTAAATTTAAAGGGCAGATTGCTTATGCCTATCATGGCATTGTTTAAACAGTCGTAGTTGGACCACTTCATCTGTAAGCATTTAAGCAGGTCTCCAGCACACAACTCCGACATTTATGAAGCATTTGACATAGGCAATGCGCCTGGAGCTGGCTGGGAGAAAACTGTTCCCTTCTCTCTTGGGGACCGACGTGATTTGCTTCTCCCCTCTCAAATTTGCTTTTATTCTGCAGTCCTTACAAGGTTTTAAAGAAATAATACAGGTGGCTCATTGGAAGACATCCCTGTGGCTGGTTTGGAGACTGATGTGTAGTCAGCATGGGGAGGGGAATTTTTTTGGAGGCAAATGAGCCAGTAGCCCCTCCATCAGGAGGAGAGCAGTGCTGGGATGGGGATGTGCAAAGGTGCCTGGCACCAATGGGTCCCAAAACAGGGAGCCGCTGCATTTGCAGGGCCAACGCTCTGGGGAAATGTGGGAAGCAATCCTGGTGTCAGTGCAGAGATGGGTGGCCTGGGAAGGCTGCGTGGTGGGTGGAGATAATGGGCTGTGCATGGAAAGATAGATGGAAACACTCAAATGGTGCCCAGGCAACACTTTCTGGAAGGAAGGAGGATGCACATGGGGAGACCCAAGTGTCTGCTGATGTTCATTGTCCCCAGAGCCCCCTCGCACCCTGGGCCACCCTCTTTGTGGTGTTTTATGGAGGGGAGCAGGTACTCACTGTCCAAGCAGGGCTCGCAGACCGTCTGGTTGACCCCGCAGGGCTGCACCACCCCCTCGCCCAGGTTGCAGGCTTTGCAGCACTCCCCGCTTGTCGTGTACATCTTGGTGAAGCACTTCTCCTTGGAGCCCCAGGCAGGTCCCTGGGAGGGAAAAGAGCTGGGAGGTGACCCTTGTTGTGGGATCCTCCCTGCAAGGGCATCACATAGAATCATAGAATGATTAGGGTTGGAAGGGACCTTGAAGATCATCCAGTTCCAGCCCCCCTGCCATGGGCAGGGACACCTTCCACTAGACCAGGTTGCTCCAAGCCTCATCCAGCCTGGCTGTGACCTGCTCTGGGGTGGACATCCCATGTGGGGGCGAAGGGGGCTCGCATATTACATACAGGTCTTAGGAGAAAAGACTTCCCTATGCAAAACTTCCTCATGGAGGAAGCCCCTGCTAGTGCTGGCTCCGGAGGGAGGTCAGGAAAGCCACATGTGGACATGTCTCCACAGCGTGGGCTGGTGGGTATTTTTGGGGGAGGATATGGGCTTTTCTGCAGAGTTACAGCATTGTTTGCCCTTGTCTGTCACCTGAGCTGTCTGCTCTAAGGATGCTTTGCCCTCCTGAAGGATCCAGCCCTCCCCACCCAGGGCACTGCCCCCGGGCTGGTGGCAGGGAGACCTGCCTGCGTGATGGAAGGCTTGGGGAGATGGGGTGCACGGTGCTTTTGCTGCACATGGGGATCCGAAATCAGACCCCACGGTGGAAACGAAGACTTTGAAGGGAGCACCGAGCGCTTCAGCAACGTGACTGTCTAATGGAAGTAAGTGTATCTGCTTATAAAACCTGTCGTCACATATGGAAGCAATAAACATGCCACGAGCAGCGGGGTCAGAGTCACCCAGCACACGCACTTTGCAGCCTGGGGAGTGGGGTGCGTTTGTAGGGCAGCTGCTCCCCAAGACACCTCTTGGCCGGGACCTTATGATGGTGCAGGAATCCCCCTTGCCCGGGTGTGGGGGTGCCAAGGTGCTGGGAGTGGTCTGAGCTCTGCCAGGGCTCCTTCTGCTCCCTCCGCTTGCAGGCAGGTGTGCTCCAGGCTTGGACCATCCCTTTACCATCCAACTAAGCTTGATTTTTAGGGGAGAAGAAACTCAGCTAAGGCTTGGAGGAGCTTCCCCCTCCCCGTGCATCTGGATGCCTCGTCAGCCAGTTGGCCGCCTTGCACAATGCGGCGTTATGAACTCGCTGAGCATCATCCGGCAGCATCCGGCCCGGCTGAGACAATGGAGCGCCAATTATAGGCATCTGAATGACAAAGTGCTCCAATTACCCTGCGTTTGAAAGCATGTGCTCTCCTCCCTGGCTCTGCTGCGCCAGCCCAGGCTGGCAGCTCGCTCCGGCGCTGGGCAAGCAGGAGGGGGGCATGGGGTGCCTCCCAGCACCCCCAAATGACACCTGAGAAATAGGTTTGGAGGTGAGAAGGGGCTTGCTTTGCAGCAGGCTGGCTGCACGCCTCTCCTGGGGGACAGATCCAGCTCACGGGGCTTTGCCAGGAGCTCAGCCCATGATCCATCCCCTGCATCCCCCCTGCTTTGCGGTTTGTCCCCCACCTCCCCATGGTTGCG
>NW_010238307.1:16826-54945 GCF_000690775.1 Eurypyga helias | reverse complement strand
CAACACCGACCCCTGAGGAACGCAGTGGCACAGTGTGATCTTGTTTCATGCCGTGACCTAAGTAAAGGGTAGGACCGTCACATCCTCGATTTCCCTTTCTTAACTTTTGAGAATACATTTTTAAAAACAATTACTATTAACAGTTATCACAGCTGTGCAGTGAATCATCCCTTTTCCACAGCTGGCCTATTTTGCTCAGTACAATTGCATTACTTACACTTTGAAAGTAGTTTTTTTAAAGAGCTTGACTATTCTTCACATCCTTCTACCTCTTTGTCTCACAGCTGCTCAAATATATACTCCTTTTTAGAGTTAGGCAATCACATGCACAGTAGAAAAGGTTGCGGGGGACCCATCTGACCTTAAATGAGTTTTGCCATCTACAAGTTAAGCACCTCATTTAAGTTACTGTAAGTTCCCTTTCTGGTCAATAAAGGAAGACACTTGTATCTCCCTGTTCTCAGACAGGTAGGTGGGGTCAATTACACTGTGAAAACTTCTTTCTCTTCCCTCTAACTCCAGAGGGAATATAATTGGCTAGGCTGGACTAGACATATGTTTTGAGCAGTTAAAGTTAAGCAAAAGTAATTTCACTCAAAGTTGTATGTCAGGAAAGAGCATGGGTTAGTCCCTTATTTTTTTCAGGGTACTGAAATAATTGACAATGTTATTTTCAGCCTGATGCATTGCCTGCTTTTTTGTATGTATCCCTCTAATGATGATATTGTGCTGGTAAAAGAGTCAGACCGAAGAGGAATGGAGTTGAAAACTTAATGGTGGTATGCAGCAAAGCAAATATAATGAGGATGACTATCTCTGCTAGTGGATACTTCTCTACAAAAGAAAGAAAAGTGATGGATAACTCTTTAAAATGAACAGATCCAAGTAGGAGAGAAAAAATAAGACCAGTTTGTAATTATTGTGAAATTTATTTTTCAATTAAAGGTAGAAAAATAAACAGAAGGCTCTAACTACTATTAGTTTTCCACATAGGAAGTGACATGTCTTAAAGTTTCACATGTCTTAGTGGAAGCATGAGCAAGATGGGAGAAGCATACTATATCCCTGTTAAGAGATGTCGTATGAAAAAACTGAAATACACGTAAAAGCTACAGCATAGGAACACGAGTCGTTGTGTCATATACAGATCAAAACCCATTAGGTGAATGGGATCATCAGCGTTAGGTAACATCTATCTTTTGCCCATCACATTAACACAAGTCAAGCATCTTTTTCTGTAGTGCATACTGAATATTTTTGCCATTTTTTTGGAACATTAAATTCACTGCTGCTACTGTATGATCTACAGAGATGCTTATTTAGTGTACTGTTTCTTTCTTTGTAAATATTCCAATTAGTGATTCCTAAGGCTGTAGGATGTGTCTCATCAACTGGTGAAAGTAGGATAATATCTCTTCTGTGAGCAGCTACACAGTAAGGGCTTGCTAATTCTGGCTCTGACTGCTGCAGTCACATCCACAATGTGTCAGCCATGATGACATTTTAATTCAGAAAGCAACATATGTTTCCTTCTCGTTTATTGCAATCACTTTCAAAGTAGTTATAATGAAAACATTAAAACCGTGCAATGATTCAAAATGTATTTAGTTTAGCCTTTGTATAGATACTAGATGTTCTTTGATAATATAAGCTAATTAGCCTGTAAAGTAGTTGATACTATACAAAATGAGAAAGATCCAAAATTCCAAGGTCTTGGATGCATATTATGTATCTATTCTGACTACAGGGTATGTGCTTGTATTCATTTTGTGTCTGAACTGTTTTGTATAACAACAAAACATATCCAAGATCAGCCAAAAAAGTGGTTATTCTTAGCATATAAATTAAGTAGCAATAAAAACCATGGTTCCCTTTGAAAGTTTCATTATTTCATTTTTTGGAAGATACCACAATCACAGACTACTAGAAATGGGGAGTATGAACTGGTGGAAGTATATTTTTACCTTTTCCAGCATTCATGCCTAGGTATGTACCAAAGGTTCCTTTGGAGTGAGATACAGGGCTAGCTAGATCTTGGCAGTGAAACCTTGTATCACCCAGTATCTGGTTTTGAAAAGGATAATTCTTTTAGTGTGTGTAAAGTATTCTTTAGTAGTAGTTCAGTAGATAGTTTTTCAGTTAGAGTCAAAATAACAGACTCTCCAGGAAAGGGTTATCTTGTGAGAAATAACACGCACATCCCTGAAAACCCTGAATGTGCCAAGTAAGAAGGGTTTGAGTGTGGTGGGGAAGGTAATTATATGACCTGTGACTTTACATGATTTCTTTAGAGGCTCACTTTGGCTTTTGTCGAGTAGAAAAATGGGTTCACATTATCCTTTTCCATCGGGAACCTGTGCTATGTTCCTTCAGTTAGGGATCATGCAAGTCTTACTTCAGTGGTTGTAAGTTCCTGGTAACATAGAAAAGAAAATTGTGATGAGGTTTCATTCTGATCTTGCAATCCTTTTGTTTGTAGAATTTGAACTGAAGAGGTAGAAGGCAAACATTTTTCTAAATTAGAGCCTTCTAACGCCTACTTTCAAAATACTCATTCCTTTCCTATTTTTTTTCCCTCACATTTGACAAAGCAATATTTACTTAGCTAGGGGATCCAGCACCATAAAGGATTTGCTATGAGTTCTTCAGGGTTAGTTGACTGAATGAACAGGACATGACAGAGGGCAAGAAAGATAAAAGGGAAACGTGGATAAGAAATTAATACAGGTAAGAGACTAGGCACCAAGAGGTCGGATGGCTTGAACGAAGCAACAGCTTGCAGGGGAGTTAGAAAGCTCAGGGCCTTTCTCTCAGGAATGAGGACCACAGCAGGGTTGGGACTGAGCTCCTCCTGGGCACCCAAGCAGCCAGATCTCCCTCTTGTGGGAGAGAAGCTGCAGGCAGGCAGGTGAGAACCCATCGCTGTGTCTGTACTAACTGTGTGTGATGGGCAATAACAAAATGGTGAACCTAATGCCAAAAAATACCTCACCACTGGAGGCAGAGCCATATCTACACCAGATGATGCAAACAGTACAATTCCTGGCTGGTTCCAAGGTTTTCTGATTTGAATATTCACAGATTCTCATCTGTTTATTTAAAAAAAAAAAGCAAGCTATAGAATATCACCAAGAGTTTTCAATACCATGGTATAGAACAGTAGCTCTAAGCATATCCCAGTGTGATTTCAGCAGTTTCAAGTAATTTAAATTGGTATTGTATAATTAATCAGTTTATGTGAACTGTTGCAGTTGTAGCGTTTCTTGGGACTCTTAATAGGTAATCATGTAGCCAAGTTTCAGATCTGAATTTGAGCGCACCGATTTTCTTTTTTCCTAGCAATAATTCAGAAAAGGCTAAAGAAGGAAAAGAAGGCAAAGAGGAAATTGCAGGAAGCACTTGAATTTGAGACTAAGCGGCGAGAACAAGCAGAACAGACACTGAAACAGGCAGCTTCAACAGATAGTCTCAGGGTCCTAAATGGTAAGAAACCAGTTTTTTCCTCTGTGTCATTAAGTTTCTATTTAAGTACCAAAAGAAGCTTGTTATATTGAAAATTTATAACATGATGGGAGGGAAAAAAAAGAAAATCTCTTCTTTCCTTCATTTAAGTGATGCCTTTCTTTTTATTTTCTGTTACTTAATATAGTATGTGCAAATAAACTTACTGGAGACAATGTCCAAACTAGGACAATTTTATATTATTAGCTTCAGAAGTCAATTTTTTTTCTTCATCTTTTTCTCCCCCCCTTTATGCTTGAAACATCTATTGCTCATTAATCTTCCTAGTCTAACAAAAAATTGTCCTGGCCTCCAGTCATTGTTCAACATTAAAAAAACTGACAAAGGTTGATTGTATTGTAATTCAGCATTGGAGTAACAGGTTGTAAAAAGGGCTATAAGAAGCAAATGAAATATGTGTCGGTCTTACCTTTCTATGTTTCTAGACTCTCTGACCCCAGAGATAGAAGCTGACCGCAGCGGGGGCAGAACAGATGCTGAAAGGACAATACAAGGTAGGAATTTGCAAAAGGCTATAAATCTAGATCTTGCTATATGAGTTTTTCCTCAGCTTTAGACTGCTATTCAAGCATGTAGTCTACCATCTGGGCCACATCAAAACAAGTTCAAACAAGGTCAAGTTCATCTTGCTTGTTTATAAGAGAGAATACATTCCGTGCTGATAGATTTTTAAAAAATTAATAGGTCATTTCTGTTTATACAGAGTAATTAAAGAAGAATAATTAATTTGAAGCAATATTGGGTTGAATCTCAGACGTGCTGAATGCAGCTTTTGTGAATGTGTAGAGTTAGATTTGAAATGATATTTTTAAAGGTAAATTTGAAACATTTTGAGCCTTTTAACAGTACAAATGGCTAAACCTAATGGGTAACAATCGAGGCGTGATGAGAATTTCATAGCTAACATTCAGTGGCAGCTACTGAAAGGTATGTTTCAATAAGCTACTCTGAGAATTAATGATAAATAATCTATATTCCCTTCTTGGATTTTTCATCTACCATATCCCATTATTTACATCTTAATAAAACAAATCTGCTGAGTAAATTTATACATGAAATACTAAAGAGACCCATATTACTTCCCCTGTGAATCTGAATGTATATATATGTATTGCAAACACCAAGATATTAGTATAGAGCACATTTTAAAGACAGTATTTATGTTATAATGTCTTCTCTAGTCAACAGGCTAAATCTACTTACATGAATACTAAACAGTAAAAGTTGCGTTTGTTTTCAATTGTAAATGAAGGTGCATTTTTCAGAGGCAAGCCTAAAATGATTAGCTCCAGTAATCACTCTCAATTGCCTTTATTTTGCATTGCGAAGTCAATCATTTTAACAGTATCATTTGACATCATCTGTGTGTTATTTAATCACTTTTTCTGACTCTTAAAGAGTTGTTACTGGTGTGCCACAAGGAGGCTGTAACAACAGAATAAAAAGTCAACAAGCTTTTAATATATTGAGCATGTAAGCAAATACAAAAGAGGCAATAATTTCTTATGTAGGACAAACACATGTACGTAAACAAAAGCATTTAGAGTTAAAGCAAGTTATGTCTGCAAAGTCAGTAACTCTGAAGTTGGAGTATGCCAGATTAAACGTTGCCTGGGAAGTGGGTACGTTAGGAAGTTTGTCATGCCAGAATCCTACTTTTCTTCCCATAAAATGTACGCCTTATTCAAAGCACCATTTGACATAATCCATTTAGTAAGAACCCAGTCATTATGTCCTTTTGTTACAATCCAGTCATTTTGTTATTTCGCTTGGTGCGAAGACAGACTTCCATTGGGAGGCCATTCTCTTACACTAGTCAGTATCTGAGCTCTTTGCAAACAACTACTTTATCTTTTTTTTTAAGGAAGTGAAGTTCGGAGTATTCCCATTTGAAAGCTGGGATACAGAGTCACAGAAAGATTAAGGTGACAAATTGCTTAACTTTTGAGTAGGTAAGACCTATTTTTTCAGGATACTTTAAATTTTTGGCAAATGCGTTCAGTGTATTAAAAATCTCTTTGCTGAATTCAGTTTCATTCATGGGCTGAGATACCAAGCTGGATATTTATAAAATGAGCAACACATAATTACTGAGCATTTTGGAAGTATGTGTTCTAAAGGACTTATCCCAAACTACATAGGAACAGCACTTCAGCTCTTTCAGCATGATTACCCATTATTGTCCAGCTCTCCTCTGCCTACTTAAGCTCGTTTCATGTATTTCCATTTCTGCAACAAATGAAATCAAGGACTTACAAGCAACATTCTCAGTAAGCATGACCTTTCCTTGATCAATCTGTCCAAGGTGGTGCAAAAAAACAAACAAACAAACAAAAAACAACCAAAAAAAACAACAACACAAGATGATTATTTAATTAAAAACTGGACCATAATATATTCTGATCATGAATTTCAGATCACATTGCAAAGGCAACATTAATTCTGACATTTCCCATCTCTGCTTTGCAGTCTTAACATATAATTAAAATAAGGGTTTTTCTTGAGGGAAAGGAAAAAGGAAGCAAGAAACAGAGTTGCAGTTCCTTATTGTTTAATATATTCTGCTTAATCATCACACAACAGTTCAGAACTTTCAGATCTACCACAATATGCAACCTTACAACACAAATGTAACTGTAGGAGATTATTGTCATTGTGGATCAGCTATTATAGGCTGACAGGTTTCAGAATTACTGTCAGACAAGTAACGCCAAGTGCCAGGATTCTTTGTGTTCACTTCCAGTATTGGAAGGAGGATTCCCTTTCACCATAAACTTCCTTTTCTCTGTGTCCCCATTGCCATGTATCCCTGTTACTCCTGTGTCTCTGTGTTCCAGTTCATCCTAGTTTTCTCCTCCTGACACCAATTCCAGTTTCTATCAATAGCTAATCTCACTCCTCCCTGGCTCTACGTTGCATTGTGGTTCTTTTTTTCTAACTTCACATTCTTCCAGCGTTGTCTTCTGAACTCAGTTTAAGGCCACCCTCATTATTTCTTTAATTACAAACTCCTCTTCTCAGTGACCCCCAGCTCCCTGTCTCTGTCTGAGCCTTCCTGTTGCCTCCTCCTCTTGCCCAGCCATTTTGAGAGTCCCCGCTGCAACTGACGTTACCAGTGTTGCCTGTTGGTGCCACATCTCCGTCTGTATTCCCTGCTTCCCTTTGCCTCCCCATCAAGCTCACGTTCCCTACTGCTTTCAGTGCATATTCTGTTTCTTCTTCAGCATCTGTCTGGATATCAGGGAGAAAAGCACTGAGAGGGAAGCAAAGACAATTTCTCTGTTCTTATCTCAAGATGTAGCACGACAGTTGTTTTCAGGGATGAGGAGAGGGAGTTGAGGGAAAGAACTGCTTCATTCCTGCAGCACTGGGATAAAGCATGCTTAGTACAGATGGGCTCCTTGGAGAATTTAGCTGCAAAACTCTACTAAAGCTTTCCAATGAGTGAAACTGGGATTTTTCCAACACTTCTTTGAATTTTCATTGGGGCAGCAAAGACCATGTCTTTCCAATTCTGCAAAATTTCAATTATGTCCTTACATTTTATCTGTAAATGATATTTTGTATACTCTAGTATACCCTATAGAAGAATTATTATATAGAATATACAATATATCCCTTAGTAAAGAATGTAATATTCTCTCACGTTTCAGGTTCTGAGAAAAAAAACTTACTAGAGAAATACTTATGCATTTCGTATTCCTCTCAAAAATATATCTGCATCTCGGTATCAAAGCATGTCTGGGGTAGTAGTCTCTTTATCCACAATCATTATTTTTTTTTAACTTTATTAAGCACACTGGGCACTTCTATAACTAAGCAAACAAAAGTAGGAAAGCTGCAGCGTTCTGTGGGAAAGTGAAATAATTGAAATAGAGTGTAATTTCAGCATTTAAGAAAATGTTTATTATACAAGGAAATCATAATTAAAATAAATATTTTATCAACTATTATAAATAAAAGGATAATTGTCAACTTTAAGTCATATTTAATGTTGATATTTTTAAGAATCAGTTTTGTAAGGAGTGAGCTAATTTAAGCATAAAAGATAATTTCATTTGTCAATAAGGGGGTATGTTCTGTTCTATTTTTCACCATATAGCACTCATTCAGATTCACTCTTAGTTCATGTAAAGTCTTTTGTAAAATGGGAGAGATAATATAAACGAATTTGAATATGAGACTATAAAAAGAAGCAATACAGGATGTCTTAGGGTTTGGTTTGTGTTTTATTAAATACTGGGTAGATAATCATAATAAATAACCCAATTATGGGTCTCATATTTTCTAACAGGTGCTAAGTTATTAGGAACTGGTGTAGACACTGGTTTAATATGTTTTCTTTCTTGCTTCTGTTTAAAATAATAATAAAGCAGATTATCCTCTTCTCCATACATATTGTAGGTTCACTAGATGCCTATGCCTAGCTCCCAATCCGGTTTCCCAAGACCCCCTCATCCCACACAAAAAGGTACCATACAAAGATAATGTTTGACTTTTATATACTGTTTTGTTACCAGACCTCTTACTAAGCATTAGAACAATGACATTTACTGCCGCTCTTACTATCTTATTTTCACTGACTTTTTCTTCTACATCTGGTTACTTACCATGTGTTTGTCTGCCTACATTATTTTTGTTTTCCTGTATAAATCTCACACTCCCTACTTTCTGTCTCGCAGTAGTTCCCCTTTGAAGTCCTGTACATTCATCTTCATTCCATTTAAACACCACTCCCTTTACACATTATCTAAATTCTTCTAGAATTGTTCTACTTCTACGCTGCCTTCCCCATTGACCATTCTTTTCATACGGTGTCCCTGTCATGTCTTCCTTTTCCCAAATCATTCCCAATTGTTTTGTGCTTTTCTTCCAAAGCTATCCTGATAAGAACGGGAAGTTTATCCAAATTTTCTTTCTTTCAGGCTGCTATTTTGTTTGTTGTCTCCATTTCTTTCCTATTTTCTAGCAATTTTCAGCATGTACCTTTTCTACTTTCTTCCAGCTAGTTTCCAATTTCTACATGCCATCATTCCAGCTGTTTCTGAAGCCAGCTCCATCATTTTCTGCTAACAGTCTTCTCACGTTGTTTAGTTCCCATGAATTCTCTGGTCTGTCTTCATTCCCGTCCCACCCCACCCCCGCCCCTCCGCCAAATGTCAGCTTCTGTCCCAAGGACCCTTTGCACTTTGCCTGTCCTCAAAGCTTTCCTATCCTATTTCACTCTTTCAGTCATTTTTTCCTTAACCACGCATTCTCCTCTAGCGTGAATTTTATACCTTTTTTCCATCAATCAGAATTTCGTACCTCAGTTCCTTATTCTGCTGCAAATATTATTCTTTCCTTCTAGCACATAATCAGCCTTTCTCCAAATGAGTGTGTTATCTTACTCTCCCCGTCCCTTAGCAAAATGAACTTCAACTTTGTAAGCCCTTGCCCACCGACTGTTTCTTCTCACCTTTTTCTCGTTCTCCACCTCTTCTGTAGGCTTGTATTAATAGCACAGTTAAGTGTAATGCTGAGTGGCTTCAGACTATGCTTTCCTGATGTAAGAAAAAGAGCCACAGAGCTATCACGCACATAAAAGTTTCCAGGGCCATCTGTCTTTTTCCCTCTCAGAAAGGACAAAGCAGTAATGGAGACTTGAGCAGATCCAGGAGTAGAGAAAGAAAGCAACTGCAACTCAGCACACTGGCTACATAGTCCTGTATGAAGTTACTTGTATGGCCTTTGAAGGCTACTAAGGAAGAGTGAGAAAGAAATTATGGTTTAACTTTGCCCATACAAAGAACTGGTGGATGTGTTTTTCTGCCTAAGTACTAGAGGAATGTTGCCCTGCAGCTGCCCTCTACATGCACAAAAATTTCTTAGATACAGCTTCAGTCATTTGCTTGAAAACCTAACTTAAATTATTTCCTGAGTTGGTTAGAAACTTGTTTAATCTGTTTTTCAACAAGAAAGATCAGTGTAATAATGTCAGCAAATGATAGACCTTGATTCTTTCTTGCTATATTTGTGTTTGAAAGATAGCTATCTGAAGGACTTCCACATTCAAAAGGAACTCTTGGTGGTTCTGTGAAGCTTGTGCGCATGGTTCCATTTCTGATGTATAAATCTTGGACAAAAGCATGTGGAAATGTGTGATGATATTTCTTATGAGATCAAAAACTTTATTGGAAAAGACTATTATCAGGGCTGTGAAGTCAAGTATTCCAAAATTAGGAAGTGGTAGAATTAAGGTTGTCTTCCGTACCTTTGTTCAGCTGTCTTTGTGTATGCATCATGATATAATCTTTAATTATATGATTAGATACTGTATTTTTCACAGTACCCTGTCTCATTCAGTGTAGGGGACAAGGATGTAGTTGAATAAATTACTATCTATCCAATATTCTCTTTATCTTCAGTGCTCAATGTGTGTTCTCATGCTTTATATAATACCCAGTTTATATATAATACTTTCATCATTAGACATCGTGCTTTACAGAAGAGGTGTGAATTATTATCTCAATTTCTTTCATATGTTAAATCTTAATTTTGGCATTTCCTAACAGTTGAGTATTTTGCTTCACCATTTGAATAATGTCCTAGGTAACAATTTTCTGGGGTTTTCTTATTAACAAGGAAACTAAAAAGTCAGAATTTTCACTCTGAGATGACATCTGACAACCTTATGGACTTGAATCTTTAGATTCACAGTCATAAATCTAACAAAGTAACTGATAAACTGCAATACCTTATTATGAGCAGTATGCTCCAAGGAATGACTGTTTTGCCATGGGGTCTTACAGGTACTTGTTGCGATAAATAAAGAAAATCTTGGGATACATCATGCTCCTGGTCACAGAATCTTCCTTTCATTTTCCTTGCAACTTGCATGACTTCTAACAGTGTCTCCACCTAGTATTCTTGTTGTTGTGTCTTTCTCACCTCTAGACTTTTTATTAGTCCTAGTACCTATTTTGAAATTTTATCATCTCTTTCTTGCCTCCTTTTGGTCTCACATTTAAATACAAGTTTCTGTTTATATTCAGTCATAATTTCAGCCACTAATTTTAACTTATACCTAATATCCTTGTTAAGATCCAGATGTCTCCAGATATTGACTCATAATACTCAGAATCACACAGAATCACTAAGGTTGGAAAAGACCTATCAGACCATCCAGTCCAGCCACCAACCCAACACTACCATACCCACTAGACCATGTCCTCAATGCACCACATCTACACGTTCCTTGAACACCTGCAGGGATGGTGACTCCACCACTTCCCTGGACAGCCTGTTCCAATGCCTGACCACTCTTGCAGTGAAGAAGTTTTTCCTAATATCTAATCTAAGCTTCCTCTGACTCTATCCATATGATGCATATCCAGTTATTTGTCAAGATTTCTTCCTCTGAGAGACTTCAAATTACTTTACCTGACTTTCTTACCCTGTCTGTGTTCTGTCCCCCATCTTTCATTCTATTTTCAACCATTGTATCCTGTTCTACTCACTCCAAATCACTCGGTTCCCCAACCTCAGTCTCAGTTACTGTCAGACAACCGTTTCTTATTACTATCTCCCTTTCACAGTGTCTTCCAGTGCCCTCATTTCTGGGTTTCATCTATGTGTTCAACTCTAGTCACATTTTCGGTCTTTATTTCCAGTTCCAACTCCATCACACTTCTTGTTCCAATTTCCCTAAATACTAAGTTTTATATAGGTTTATGTTTCTAAACTTAGTGAAGATTACTGTTGGCTGCTAATCATAGACAGGACACATTTTCCAGTGCAGGACTACTTTCAAAATATCTAATGATTTTTTTTTTAAATAGTTTTCAATATCCTCAAATGAAAAGACATCTGTTTCTTTTCTGAGGACATCAGTTCTCTTTGCAGCACATTTTAAAAAAAAAAGTATTTTCTTTAGTCTTTCCTTATTTTGCCCAGGATACTGACTATGATGACCAGCATCAAGTCCTGAGAGAAAGATTACTTCTACCCATTATCCTTCTGTAGACCCCTCTCAATAATTCCATCTTTCTCTCAGGACTTCTATCTCCTATCTTTGCATTTCTGTCTGTTCCTCTCTGTGTCCCCCTGCCTCTTCATCAAAAGAAATTCCCTTTGGTCCCATAGCTCTTCAAAGATGAGATCACCCATCTGCATAATGCTATGTAAACCAATGGTCCTATATTCTCTGAAGTATTAGTTGATTAAACTCAAGAAAAGAAAAGCATCTGATTCTTTATACATTTTACCAAATTTTTTCTTGCCTTGTTTTGCCATTACAACATCTTAAAAGTGTTAAATATGTATCAACTTGTAACTTCTATATTTTGAATCAGTTGACACTTGCCCATCAGTTATTCCATTTTTATTGCCTCTTAGTAAGTACGATGGATTTGTTGTTTCTCATTAATTATTACATGGGACTTCTAGCAGAAAGGTGGTTGGGGTTAGTATAGAACCAGGAATCTCAAATGGATTTATCAGGTCATTTTCAGAATGAAAATACATTTTCACTTTGCCAGGTGACATTCCTTCTTCTCTGCTGACCTATTTCAACACTGTTTCACCTTCCTTTCTATCGTTACTTTCCTATTTTCCTTCCACATCTGTATGAACCTCCCCCGCTGCCAAATATTACTTCTGAATATCCCAGATCTTTCTTACTACGCCACTTCTTTGACCTGTGAGGCAATGTGTGTGTGTATGATCTGGAGCTATGTGTCTGCTGCTTGACCAGGTGGCTTACTAGGAGATACATGCATTCTGAGGGATCAGTGACAAGCAAGGAGAGATGCATTTTCTGCTGGACATCTTGTTGCTGCCTCTTGGCAGCTGGGCAAATCAAACAGTACATGATGCTTCTCAGCAGCTGATGGGCCAAACAAATGGTTTATCAAGCTTCAAGAGACCCACGGCCCACCTGTTGTGCAGGCCTGCTATAAAGGTTGAACATTTCAGCAGGGAAAAGAAATCAGGAGCTGGAAACAAAGCTGTCAGAAGCCTGGAAGGCAAAGAGATTTTTTTTCTAGATATATTGAATAACTGCCCAAGGAAACATCTGCTCCTTTGCTAGGCTGTTTATGGAAACAAACAGCTGACTATTCTAGACCCATAGAAACATAAAACGTTTTGCAGAGGCAGCAATGACCAAACAGTGGACTGTTTTTTTTTGGAGACGAACTTCTCTGTGATTTTTAGGCCACTTAGCATGTTATTCCATTAGGCCAGATTTAAAAAATGTAAAATCTCCCCCCCCCGAAAAACAACCTAATTATTTCCATTTAACTTGTAAAGAAAAAGGGGCTTTTTACATTTTAGGAGTCACCAAACAGTAACGAAGTCCGTCTATGTTTGTGAAATACTGTGGCTTATGAGAGCGTGACTTTCAGCAATCTGACAGATAGATTTTGCATTTTTGTTTTTCCCTGTCTGATTATTAGGTTTCTTCCTTAAGTTTTCCGTTCTTAAGATTTCTGAAGTTCAGTAAACCAACTGGTTTCAGTCTCTACACCTTTGATTGACTGCAGCCATAAGCCAGGACTGTCTCTGTAATGTGACTGCCCTCCTCAGGGTTATTCTAGCACCTCTAGGTGAGAGTAGTGATCTGAGCTACTGGAAAAGTGTGAAAAAGACAACAGAATGGAGCAATGCTGCTGTAGTGACCCACAAGGGACTGACGTCTGCTGTCTTGTTATTGATCCTTCTCTGCACGCCAGAGTTTGTCAAACAAATTGATGCATCAGTGAAAACGTATGCACATGCACTGTTCAATTTCAGCAGCTGAAGGGTACTGTGTTTTCTGACACTGCCCCTTTGTCTTTCTTAGGCTAAAGAAAAAATGAAAAAAATCAGACATAGTCATGGCGCTAAACTATTAGAAGTTCAGTGTCTAACCCTCAGTGGCATTTATTGGAGCTGCTTTACTAACTCCCTTTAGTTAGTCCACCCGATTCTATGTTATTTTTCCTCAGTCTTCCTAAAATATTTGCTGGTTAAACATTATTCGTATTTGCAGTAACGCATAGTTATAATGCTTCGTTTTCCTTCTGATTAGTGCCTTAAACTTCAGCTGCTTTTTGACTGCAGTGTGTAATGCCTTGTATTAACGTCAGGGTCATGCACTTATTATTCATCTGTACAGTGTGCTATGCACTTCAGTGAAATTATATACATAATAATAAATAACAACATTAATCTGTATGCACCACCTTGAATTTCATTACTGTTGCAGAAGGTGTATCTCTGGAAATAGGTGCTCTAATTTTTATACATTTTAGAAAGAGCTGGGCTCTCTCCCTGTACACTAATTTAAGTATTTTACTTAATTTTTTTATTTATTCTAAAAAGAATAAGCCTTACTAGCTTTACCAGATCACAAGTTCTGAAGACATTTGTTTTACTGATTTTTTTGGCTTGGCAGAAAATGCAGTATAGTTCAGATGTAAAACCTAGATTGTACATGAGCCATTTATAACATCTTTTGTTAGTTTGTCTTTATTCTACTGTTGAAATCTGAATATTCAGTACATAAACATAGAATAAAGATTTATTTTGTTTCATATTTCCTTTACCATGAATAAATACTGAAATTATCTTACAGTGCATGGAAACCAAACATTAATAACTGTGTTTCCTATCCCCCTGCCTGGGAGTTCAGCACTTTGGCAGGTTTTCAGCCCAAGCTAATCAATTAAAGACAACATTGATTAACTTAAACAGAAGGTGGTATTGATTGCAGGCAGTAACCTATAAATAGACAATTGTTTCATGGTGTTCATAGGTCATTGTTAGCTACACCTTTAAACTTTAAGGTACATAATCCTGTCATCTATCACCCAAAAGCAAAGGAAGGGCGCAGAGTTAATAGTTGCATATATGTTGCAAAGCATTCTTATAGAGCTCCCTCACTCTTAAATAAACTTTTTCACATTTTCTTTGAAATTACTATCTATTGCAATTTACATCTCATTTTATAGCTGTACATATACGAAGCTGCTGGAAATCAAATATGTTCATGGCTTTTCTACTGAGATAAATGATTAATCAATCAGGGGCTTTCTTCCAACATGGTACTTCAGTGCACATTTAATGCAACTGTGTTTAAAATTGATGAATAAGCATGAAGACAGTCAAGTGGGAAAATTCAGGACAATAAGAATATTAAATAAAACACACTGTGCACCAAAGAGGCTGTTAAAGCTTTACACGGAATTGTTTTAACTTGTTTTATTTTTGTTCATCTCCTACTTCCTCCCTCCTCCATGTTCATATTATAAAAAAGGGAAGGAGAGTATGGATTCATTCTTACCTAACAGACTTCTGAGGTCACCCCAGTTGCTTTGCTACCTGGGAAAGATGGGCACTGCAAGCCACCACCCTGCCTATTCATGTTTCCCATAAGTACTCTGTTCCCTTTGTCTTCTCCTTCAGAAAGTAACTGAAAACTGAACAGGCTGGTAAACACACGTTTTCAGCATAGTCTGTCTCATCAGGTGAAAAACAAATCACTTCCTCCCTTCTACAGAAAGAACTAAAAGACTTTGGTTTTTAAAACAGGCTGAAAATTAGATTAAAACAATAACAACATCATTTCAGTGAAATGGGGTTTCTGTAGCTTGTCATGAAACAGATATAAACAAAGTGGATTTCTAATTCATTCACAATTGAACTGTAATCCTGTGCCTCTCTAGGTTGTTTGGGGAGCTAGATCTGCTGACTGTAAGCTGTCTATGTTTGCCTTTACACTGTGTACAAAGCTGTCCCTTTTTCTCTTACTTTTTTCCCCTCAGCCATGTTTACCAGTTCTTAGACAAGTGCTGGAATGTGGCATCATGTCATCTGGAATGCGTGTCGTAAAGAAGATTGTTTCTTGGCATTTGTTTTTTAAACTACTACAGAGATCAAAAAGTGCCTGATGTTTGTGTATCATCCCCATATAAAGAACCTTCATCTGTCAATATTAGTGTTGCATTCGTCTATGAAATCTTTAAGACTTAACTGTCAACAGACCTCAAAATATTTAATGGTTTAAGATTTTTCTAATAGTTGCGCTTCCCTTGTTGCGACTTGTCATGCAAAGCATAAGGGAGACAACTCTTATGCTGAAATAACAGTAATAATTTTCAGTTCTGCTAAAAGTACTGATTCACCATCAGTTGTTTTACCATCGATTTCCCGTTTCATCCCTGTATGTCTGAAACTCTGAAAAGAGATTTTCAGAGGGAAGTTAAAATATTCTTATCTTAACATTAATTCTTACACTATTTAAATAGTGATTTGGTTGTCCTCAAGTAGATGACTGGTGCCATTTGAGATGCTCAGGGCATCTGAGACATCTGCATAGGGTTAAACATGCCTATGGGAGATCCAGGCCTTTCTGGAGTAGCAGCTGCAAGCCACATAGGTATATGGAAGGTTCACTCAAATCGCACCAGGTGTTGAATCAAGCCCTTTTTGCTCATTTAGAACACCTTTGAGTGTATTACATTCTTGACTTGGGTTATATTGAATGGAATTTTATAGTTTCTTGTACATTTTTAATAAAAATATATTTATTACTATATTAGTTCCAAACACAAGGCCTGTGCCACTCTTCTAGTGTTTTTAGTGAAAACCCATAAACATTCATGGGATAATTTCTCTAGAGTTTGCTCTCCTGTTACCTGTGGACTACCTTCTCTTTTACGTAGCATTTGACTGAGATATCAAAATATGAGATGTGAAAAATAGTTGTGTGGTGGGGTTTTTTTGTGGGTTTTTTTTTGTTTGGTTTGGTTTGGTTTTTTTGTTTTGTTTTTTTAAGAAGCCAAGCTCACTGACTTTCAAAAACATCTGATATTTTTTTACTATATATGACTCAGATAGCAGCCCTTTGGCCAAGTAGAGAGCTGGCCCTGGATGTGCCAGTCCAGGACTTTGTTAATTAATATGCCTTAGAGTATTCTTGTACTTTCTCTGTTCTTTGAAACATCTTTGCCATCTATGTCTACATTCACTATTACAATCTTTCCATAGCTGCTTCTTTTTTTTTCTGTTTTTAAAAAAAACTAATCCAGTTTCACAGTGAAGCTTGCAAGAGTAATCCTATGAAGAAATAGCTAAAGAAGTAAAGTTCATCTTTAGCAGACATTCAAGAGAATCCATTTATTAGGAATGCATCATTCTTTCAATTGCTAGTGTAGATATGGATATCGAAACAGAAAACAAAATTAGGCCTCAAAAAGAAGGAAAGCACATTTGTGTATAATAGTTCTGAAAAACTGTTTAAGGACAGATTGTTCCTGAGAAAACACTTATTACGTAAATTTACCAAAATTAGATATTCCAAAAATAATCTCTTAAATTGATGTTAATTATTTTGAGAGGTTAAAACATTTATTATATTGTTTCTGCATGAATGTAAGTTTTCACAAAAATCTGTCTGCCTGTCTTTCTATCTATCTATCTTAGTGATTCCAGTTTGTAACCTTATGGTCTGTAGCAGATAAAAAGTTTTTTGAGCTATTTCAGGAGTAACTGGAAAGCTAGTAAAAATGTTATCAGTGTAATAACTGAACAACTTTGCAATCCTTAATGGATTTAATCTTCACATCAGGAAATACTCCTGTGATGCAGAACAAAGCAATTATCTTTATATCATAGAGGGGCTAAGGAACTTGATCCTGGATATGCTGGAAATCTGTGGTAGATCAGAGACTGAACCTAAATGTTGCAGGAGTTGAAAATTTCATTCTACCCTTCATGTTTTTGTCCTCACTTTTATATGTTGCTTCATGGTCTCTCATTGTACAGACATATGCAAAGCTGGATAGAATTTACCCACTTGAATATTGGTCGTAGGATTTATGTCCCAAAACTTCATGCTAAGAGAATACATGTAACACATCATCTGTGCTTGCTCTGCACTTGCTCAGACTGATGGGTAACCTCTGTGAATATCAGAGCAATGACAAAGTGCACCTGGTGTAATTCTTTTCAAGTCTTTTCTTTGCTAGACATAGCTTTGAAAATACAACAACATAAGTTTCCTAGGATTATTCGATTATTACTTGATTTGATATGATTACCCCTCACATATCACGTTGACCCAATGTGTTCAGCTCTTGTAAAAAAGACCTGATATAAAGCCTAGATTCTGTTACTTCTACATGAACATAACCAGTTGGGTTAAAATACCTCACATAATGACATTTTAAAAGTTTGGAGCTACAACAAAGTAATGGGGAATGGATTATTTAATTTATGTATGTTCTGCCAGCTTCCTAACCCCAAAGGTCCATTGAATTTCTTTCTTCATCTTCCTGGTGTACAGACAGGCTCGATACCTGCTATACTTTTCTACTCATGGAAGTGAAGATAAACCAGTATCAGCTTTCTGTACTTCAGGAGTTTAAGACTAAGCATGCACACACTACTACATGCTTTCCTTTTGAAGTTTTGGTCAAAAATACAAAGAAGATGTAACATTTAATTAAACCTGACTTGTTAAATATAAATCTGTCCCCAAGTACACTATGGCAGCAGCAAGAAGCAAAGGAATTGCCATTTACATGGAAGAGTATAAAATACATTTCTCCTGTGAGGTAAACCCATCTTAAAGCCAACAATGGTGCAATAGTATTCATTGAATATTTTCATATGATGATCCCTGCGTGTATCCCCTATCATACTGTTTAAATTACTGTCTCCATTCATGAGCAAAGCAAACAAAAAATAGTGAAGGAATATAGCCAAATAATGTCGTTTCCCTTAAATATTTTTTGAGACAAAATGCTAATTATGAGATTTTAGTGACTGTGGTGGTAAATGACTTCTTCACTTTATGTGGAAAGTTATATGTGTTCATGAACCCGTATTCCTGATCACGTTCCAGATTCAGGTGTACCATTCCTGGTCTCAGGTCTAGCTGTCAGACTCATCTAGAAATCCAGATGTCAAGCCTAAGGGCTCGTACTGAGTTAATCTTGCAAACATGACATGGTCTTCTTTACTGTGGAGAACAATAAGGTTCTATGACATCTGTGACATACAATCATAGAATCACAGAATGGTTTGGGTTGGAAGGGACCTTAATGCTGTCCCAGGGCAGGGCAGGGACACCTTCCACTAGACCAGGTTGCTCAAAGCCTCATCCAGCCTGGCCTTGAAGACAGCCAGGGGAGAAGACATCTATGAGGATGCTTATTTGGAAGCATCATTCCAATTTTAAGCATTTTCATAAAGATTAAGTCACAAGGTGAAGGATAAGGCAAAACCTTTCAAGTACTGTGCTTCTAGTTGTTAAAAGGAAAGATCCAGTGAAGTAATTAAAAAGGAGTGACAATTCAAAGAAGCAGACTAGGAAAATATTTTTGCAATATAGATTTGTTTATAGAACTCAGGCAGAAGTAAGCTTTAGTAGGTAACATAGAAGGAGGCACAGCATAAGAGTTTACAGCTAGAGTGAGGGATAGGAAAATGAGGGTCGGAGACTTTTTATGAGAGGAAATTTAGACACTATGTTGTAATGAAGTGTCAGAAGTAACAAACAAACAGGATGCCATGATTTTGAACTTCACTGGCAGACAAGATGAAAAGTGTGGTTCAGGGTGACTAAGAGTAGCTCTAGTGGGGAAGAGGAGGAGAAATCTGAAGGGGTGAATGATTAGCGACTCTGTTTTCCCAGCCTGAGATTGTCATAGTACCTAAACATTCACACAGAGAATCTGAAAAGTAGGCTGAGGTTTTAGGTCAGACAAAAGGGAATGGATGTGGAGGACAAAGGGCTATGTCAGTTGTCAACATGGATATGGTATCTGAATTTCCCTTGTGGGTTAGACTGCTCAGATCCAATGCATGGAGAGGGAGACAGTTGTAGGAAGATCATAAGCCTGAGAAAATGAAAGAGAAAGCTGGGGGAGAAGCCAAAAAGATCAAACTGAGAAAGAAATTAACCATGTGGATGGAGAATAAGAAGATCCTAAAAAAGGGAGAACAGTAGTTGAATACCAAAAAACTTTATGAAAGGTGAGTCTAGAAAAGGCTAGAATTCTAAGATACGCTAGTTCTAAGACTTTGCTAGAAAGAAATCATTAAAGACAACTACATTAAATAAAGGTTCAGAAGAAGAGCTGTCTAGCAACAGAGTTGATGCTCAAGGAAGAACATACTTCCTAGCATTTTGCAAGTATTATGGTCATCCATGTGTTTAACTGACACATTCTTACCAGATTAGGAACAGGGAAGTGTTATATCCATGTTGTTAAAGAATAAATGGCTATTCAAAGAAGAGGAAAGTTTCATAGGGTTTAACTTAAACTTGAAGTTTTGTGAGATGCTGTAGATTTGCCACCTAACTGTAAAAATGAATAAATTAAATCACTGCACTTTAATATCTGATTCCAGATAAAATTTGTGTTGACAGCAAAACTTTCAAAGGGAGGTGACTTCAGTTGGAACTTGGTAAACATCTGGAAGGCATATCATCTACAGGGGAAAAAAACTCAAACCTTTAATATTTTGAGGGGACCACATAAAGTTACATTACATTTAATTCTGCAAGGAACTAAGACATTTAGAGTGTAAGTGAGCAAATGTTCTTAACAGCCTTCTAGCGACCTGGTTTTTTTTTGTGAAGAGTTGTAGCTAGTGCTTTTCACTGCTTGTAGAAAACCTGTTTTGTGCTAGTATAAATGTTAAGAATGAGAGCAACTGACCTACCTCTGTATAGTTTGTCAAATGCATGCATTCACGTTATGGAAAAAGAAAAAATATTTTATGTTATCAGATTTGGAGAGGATGTCATAAACTCTTTTGATAGAGCAATCTTTCCCTGTAGTAGCTTAAACTACAGAATTAACATGTTGTGTATTGCATATCATAAAAATGATTTAAGCAAACAATATTAAAATCAAAGTTTCAATTTAGGAATTTGAGTGTATTGTTGTGAAAAGCCTAGTCAGTTATATTTATAGCTTCATGTTTTCCGATGAAGAAAGCAGTCAGGAAACCTAGGGATCCCTCATGGTTTATGCAAGTGCAGTAGATTTTAGATAGCAGGATCAGGTCCACAATTTGCTTTTCTTAAAACCTAGAATAAAAAATAAAAATAAATGCCACCACTATACAAACTACAAAGGTGAAAAAATGCTGTATCTTGCATTTTTCTACCTCCTGTGGCTAGGGACAGAATGCAGACATGCCACAATAATGTTTTTTATTTCTACTGTTCAAACCATATTAATGAGAACATCATTTTGGAGAACTAATTATTTCTATTTGTCTTGTGTCACACTTTCTAATTCCCCTATATTAGCACAGCCAAAGCAAATTAATTGCTTTTCCAGCAGTTGAACCTTGTCCAAGAATGAGCTCACATTCCCTTCCAGTTTTGCAGTTTCTAGGAGTGCATTGTGTCAAAAATTTCTCTTGATACTAAACATAGCCCAGAGAATATCTTTACAGATTTCTGTTGCTGCTCACTTGATGAAATTTATAAGTTTAAGTGACCCACTAGGAAAGATAAAGTTCTTAGCTGCAAGATTATACATCAAAACAGTTAAAGTGAAATTAAAATTAAATGAATGAATCTCACTGAAGCAAAAAAAGCAGTAATTAATGGTTCCCTTAATTGTCTTCATAAAATATTTGCATGGGTCTAATTTGCATAATTTGCATGTATTAATTAATCTTTCAAAGGAATTTTGTGCTGAGAGAAGCCAAAAATTCTCTTTGTTTTATTTAACATCTAATGAAATATTTATCTTCGTTAATGAACTTCTCATCTTCATTAAAATAAAAATTGCACAAGTTTGTATGTTTTAAATGTTTTTATAATTGAAGTATACAAAAAACCTCTTCAGACCTACAGTATCTGAAAAACAAACACATTATTGCACATTCTGTGTCATTTTTACTACAGCATCATTTAAAATTTGAGAAACCCTGTTCACTCTACCAAAAGTTTTCAAGGGGTTTTAAATTACTTCAATTTCAGGTGAATTGATGATTTTTTTTTTTTTTTTTTTAATTTTACAAGTAGGAGTGACAAGGTAAATATTTTTTTATTTTTGTTCTTGTCAACCTGTGATACATAACAGCTTTTATAGAACAGAGATTATGTATAGAAAAAAAGGACTAACGTCATAGGTTAAACTTTAAAATACTGTGGAGTTTGTACATGATAGGGGATTATTTTATACTATACTACTAGACTAACAGTTGAAGAAGAACAGTTTATGAGTTACTACTTGACATTTAATGATTGAACCTGGAGTAAGACTGATGACATTAACAGTTAGAAAGGACAGTAGTGGCAGAGGACCTAGTTAAATGACAGGTTGCGGTGATCAGCAGCTTTGAGACAGTATCCAAAGAGGCTAGACATCCAGAATGAGAATCTGCAGTGAGAAAAAAATCAATATTAAAGTTTGCTGTGAAATTTAAATATGGAAATGTGAGGAGATGAGGTGAAAAGAAATTAAGTACTTTGCAGAAAGGTATTTCTGTAAAAAGAATAGGTGTAGGAGGATGATCATTAGTTTCTTGGGTACAAAGGTGAAGACTATTATTTCAAAAGGGGGCCACCTAGAATCCAAAGGTAACGTATTAGCTACTTAATATTGTTGGAAATAGGGTCTATGGAGAAAGAAAAGTACTGTTAAAATAAAATAGTTTCTGTACAGTATGTTAACACTCTGCATAGTAAGATTTGTGAAATGAAGTTTAATTTTTTTCAAGCGTAAGTATAATATTATTGGAGTTATAAAAGTATACTTGAACCAGGGAAATGATTGGGGATTTAGAATACAAAGAAACTATATTTGCACAATGAAACGACACGGTGGGATTTGTACTCATTTTCAATACATCTGCATATGCTTATGTCCTTGCACAAGGAGTTTATGACCACATTAATGTGTTGGCATTCATTTTAGACATGCAGTACCTTGGAAAGCCAGCCCTGCAAAGATAGAAAAGTAGGAGCTGTTTAAGAACGCTTTAAGATACAGCACTCACTCTATAAAAGAATTTAAGAACAGGAAGTTTAAGCTATCGGGATTGTATGCAGAATCATATATTCTTTATTTCATTATCCTGTAATTTCTTCAACTGACAAGATAGAGTGGGACTTTGCTGATACGATAATGGCAGTATATTGCTGTGTGTTATGAAGGTGTGGAACTTGTGGAATAGCTGCTGAGGCAATGTAATTATCTATCAAATACCCAAGCAATATCAGCGGGAGGGATATGTTTCACTTCACACAGGGGTGGGGTAGTTGTCTTTATCTGGGCTATTTGGTCGGGCTCCTATTAAAGTCAATAAAGAGTAATAGACACGTCTCTACCTTTGAAGGAAATGAATCATACCTTCCAAGTTTCTTCACTGATTATAAAGGAAGTATACAAAACTGGCTCAAGCGCAGCCATCTACAGTGCAGGTGTCTGAAGTTACTGTGATGAATCTCATCTGTTGTGTATTTTCCTTTTTGCTTGCTTCAGAATTCCAACATCACTTGTGACAGTAAACACACTATGAGCAGCTGCATTTCAGTCACTTCTTGTAACTACTGATGCTGGAAATGAGTAATTGTGCATCACTTTGGGAAAAACACCCATGCCTGACAATTCCTTTTCTGCTTGGTATAATTCTGTAATGTTTCCATACTGTACAGTTCTGGAAGTTGCATAAAGCATGACCCTCAAATGTGGAAAGGATAACTTGAATTGTGCATTAATCCTGAAGCTTTGCAGCATTTATTTCAATTGGATGCTACCTTGTGAGGCACAAGGCATGAAACAAGAGACTAAAGAAGCATCTCAAAAACTTTGAAGTAGAACAAAAGTGGACATAAATTTAGAGGTAGAAAAAGAAGTAGATGAAGTATCATAGAACTCTAGAAGGGAAAATGATACTGTATTTCTAGTAAAGTTACGTTATCTTACGGTAACTGTATTACTATATCATCACTAATTTGTAATGGACAACTGGTAAATGTTTCTCCATTTAAATGTGGTTTTGCTTGCAAACAAGACAGGCTGGAATTAAGATGACGAAGCGTAGAAGTCTACAGTGTAGACATCTACAGCTGTGCTTGTCACCCTCGACCCTCTGTAGAGGGAGTGAAGGGAGACGTCTGCAGTACGGTTCATCACTTCATCAAGTAGGTGTCTACATTTCTCCTTTGTCTGTGGAACGAGTGTAACTAGAGTACCCTGGTGCAGACCTCCACAAACAAATCTAGTAAACTCAGTCACATTCCAGAAAAGCTGAATTCAGTTTCTGAAGGTGAGAAACTGATTTGTTGTTGGGTTTTATGGATTTTTTTTCTCCATACAATAAATTAATTTTGTAACAGGGGTTGTAACTATATTCCAAGATGGTCTAATTGCAAAGGGTAAATGTAGCATGTGACATAGTCAAAAGAAGTATATGCTAAGGAGTCACTGTCTTTACTCATTTCGCATTTTGCAGCAAAAAAAGGATCAAGTGGGTAATATTAAGTTGAGAATTAAAATGGTAGCATTTGTTTTGGTTGCTTATATGCTTTAGGTCTGATGTTTTGCCATTGTATGATATGGTAAAGGAACAGCTCATTTTGCATGCTTCAGTGCATTTTTAACCAATGCCTTAAGCTAGAACCACATCTTTGTGCAGTCTTTATCTACTGATTTCTTGATGGCAGCACCAATGCTTTGGTATCTCACAAGGGTGTCATGAAACTTAATTAATGATTGTAAAGTACTCTGGGTCTTGGATGAAAGGCACAATAGAAGTTCAGTTATGTTGCTAACTTACGCTTTTATATTTTCTTTGGTGACTGATCTGAATCCTCGGCATTAAAAAGTGGCAAAGAGAGGTGATGCAAGATACAGCAATTTACAACTCGTATCAAATGATTATAGTTAGTTTCAAATCTAGTACAGGGCAGTAGATGGAAAATATTTTATGGGATTTAGTAAGGAAATACTTGGTAGCCATAATTCTGTGTAAAGACAGCCTGCCTGGATTTTCATATGAGAAAAATGCAATAGACTGGCTTACCTCAATTACATTGTGTTATAGATCAGAAGTGGCATATTACTGAGTGTGTAATTTTGGTGTAATAGGTGACAGTCTGTCTTTTATAATCCTAAACTAACTGTGGGGTCAGAAATCTTGTTAAAAAGAATGAGAGTTCAACATTCACTTAATATATCCAAAAGGCAAACAAGCAGGTAGACTTAAAATGTAAATAAAACTTTACAGTGAGGTTGTTCAGGCAGGCAGGATTTTGAACAGTGTGAAGAACTAAGGCGGCAACCACCTTCCCAAAATACAAAAGAAAAAAAATGCCCTTGCCATCAATAAAGCTATATTAAGTTAAACTATCTAGCTAGCTGAGGGTCTGATGGTTTAATTTTAAAGTGGCCAAAGATTTTAGGTTTTGTCCTTTCTCTCTTTGGCAGTATGATTAAAAAAAAAAAGGCAAAACATTATTATGTCCTTCAGAAATAGGTAATATTTATAGTATTTTATTTTGAGATAAACAGATTCTTAATGTGCCTGTAATATTTATATAAATGCCTGATTGTGAACCAGCAAAGCAAGCAATTACTATGCCAAATGTATTTTAATTCTAAAAATAGTGTTTCTAGCAGTGCGTATTTTTATATTGATGTAATTAGGAATGATACCATATAACAACTTAGGCTTTGTATAATCCAAGCGTTCCGCTTTCCCATGAATTTGAATTGGAACTTGACGCATCTCTATTAGTATCTCAAGTTCCTATGAAAGAAGAAAAGAAATAAATCAACTAAGAAAAGTAAGTATAAAGGAAGTGGAACTAAAATTAACATATTTGGAAGGAATACTTAGCCAGCATCACGTTCCATCTATAGCTAAAATTTGCTGTCAGCAGATATCTATAATAAGTATTCTTCCAGTGAACTGCCAGCTGGCTTGTAGAGAGGAAAATCTATTCTATAGAATAGACTGCTAGTTTTAAAAAGAAATCTTTAGCTTTTCAACCCTTCACAGGAAGTATTTTGGTCATTGTAAGGTTCCATAACACCTGAAGGACATCCTGGGAGACAGCAGCATATATAATGATAATGTGATGTCATTTTGTTTTTTCCTAGTTGAGAAACACGAAGTGTGTATCAGTAATGGTAAAAGGAACATTTTTTCTATTATATTCTTGTCAGACTTATTTTTTAAAAGTGATGCAGCCTCTAATAGCTTAGGAGAAGCAGCAATAGGATAATAGTGTGTTTTGTCATGGACGTTAGAACGGATGGATCACGAGTGCTACAGCTGGCCTTGGAAACAAAGTGTTATGAAGTCAGGACCAACAAATTTACAGTGCTGGTTTATGTGCATGAAATTAGAATAGAGATTGTTAAAAATATACAATGCTATATTAGATAATTCAAGTTTTGACTTGTTTATTTAGTCTCTTTGTTGATTCTGCAGATTTTGCCCGTGACAAACTGTCGGTGCAACCCTCGCATTAAAAGACATGTATTTTTCATGATATTGTTTCATACTGCAATATGCCGGCTACAAGTCCTTTCAAGTAATCAAGCTGTATTGAATACAAACATAAAATAAAAAGCAGCAATAATTTGCTCTCATTTTTAGCTTTACACTCTGAGTCAAAGATATACACTTGTAGCCATTGAAGAGAACACAGTATGTTTCCACATTGATGAATTGAACATAAAAATATTGTGATTGGATCAGGCTCCTTGGCTTCATTGGATATACTGGAAGCATCGTAAAAGTGGTGTAACTGGAGGATCAGTTCCATTTTCAACCTTATCATCAAATGCGTTATGACAATCACAGTTACTATCACAGCAGTAACTATGCCATCCTAAGCAATCTGGTTCCCCATGCTAAAATATTGAAATGCTAAAAAACTACTAAAACCTGAAAAAAAATAAGTTCTATTCCAGTTCCAAATGGGCAATAGTTCCAGAGTTTGATCTTAACTATGCTGTGCACAGAAGAGTCCTAATTTTAGGAATTAGCAGCTAAGGTTTCCCTGTAGGGTTTTTTGTATTCTTGCAAAACCTGTGACTCTCTTAGATTTTCCAGCTAAAATTAACTTTATAGGCAAGTGTATTTTACTAGGCCAGATATTCAGTAAATGTAGTCCGGATATACTCACTTCTTGCCTCTCTTTCAACTAAAGTGGCATACCATTAGGAATAGGGCTAGATGGGCTTTAAAATCCACATTTGCAAGCTATCATATCACAAATACCATCTTAAAGACCATTTTGGTACATCTATCATCTTGTAAGGCTACACCAGAACTGAGTTCCTGCAATAAAAAACAGGGCTGTTTCATGTCTCTTTTTACTATATTTGATGTATATACAAGGAATAAACAATTGCTTTCTGTGATAAGCATATCAATTTTTTTCATCTTGTGGACTCCTTGTATTATACTAGTAGCTTGTTCTGAAATTATTCAGTTCAAATTCCTCGACCATGGCTTGCCATCATCCTAAACACTGTTCCAGGGGAAGTCTCAAAAGTGACTTCTACAATGCCATTAAAATGTTCCTGTTGCAAAGAAACAGTGTAAGTGGAAAACTAGAAAAAAAAAGGCCAACCGAAAAACATAGAAAAATAAAAACCAACCATGAAGTAACATTTTTCATTTCCTCTGTCTTGACACTTCCAAGCAACAAAATTTTACACTTCAGATAGTTTGCACAGGTCATTTCTTCTGACTCCAAGATAGTCACTTGAGCCCAGAGCCACTGGTGAAGACTGCTCTGTGGTTTAATTTAGCCATTCTGTTTTCTCTTGCTTACTTTTTGATGATGGACCACGGTGCTAAGTTCTCTCTGGAAAAGCATGCTGCTTCCATATGGTCTGGGATTTCTGTGGTGGGGTGCATCCAGGACACAGTCTGTCATGACATGCTGTTTTTTCTGAGGAATCTCTATTGGCAAAGACACAGAGTGGTGCCAGATTCAAACCACCTGGCCCTAAGGCTAATTGAGTTTTTCCTGGGAGGGTAGAATAATAATTTTGAAGTACCTATCTGAAATTATGTTACCACTGAGAGGGAATGAGAAAGGTTGGCTTATATCTGCAGTGCTAAATGCATCTATGAAAATATGCCCAAGATGGGAGTTTACAGTGAGTTAAGGGAAGTAGTTTGAATTATGAGTTGAAAAACAATCTACCTGGGCCACTTGTCACAGAAGCAAAGTTCCCTTGTAATTTAAAATGCTAGTATTTTTCATTCCTTGTAGGAACAAAAGCATTTTGCTGAAGTCCTGCGTAATAGCTACCTACTAGGTTAAACCTCATATACATCTTTCAGCTTCAAGTCTTCCTCAGATTTAACATGGGCTGTATTTTTTTCAGTTTTGTAGTTGTGTCCCTCATGCTAAGCCCTGGGAACTTCACTGAGGTCTACTCATATTTCTGGGTGGTAATAAGGATTATGTGTGACTTCAGTTCATTGGTTCATTTCTTAGGGCATGACTTCTGGTTTGGTTTCTGTCACCTTGTGTCTTGTTCTTGAACTGACTGCTTGGTGCCATTGTCTTCCATAAGCTTGCTTTTATGCAAAATACCTAAAAGCAGCAAGCCTATATTGAATCCCATGGATCCTTAATAGATTTTCCATAAGCTTGCCACTGTGCAATCTGTCTATTTTACAGCCTCATTCCTTCCTGTTCTACATGTGACTATTTCTTCATGTTTTTCATTGGGCTGTTACTCTGTTTTAGCACACAGATCAGAACAAGGGTGGTTGGGTATTAAAGAAAAATGTGATGTTAATGTGGTATTGATATTAGAATAGGATTTCACACATTCTAGAATTGATATACGCAAGCTAATGTAAGTAGTAAAGCTAAATGCTTTCTGTATATGGCCTCTATTTTCCAGTAACCTTTACAGCATTTGAAATGGCATCTCAGTAACTGGAATTAAGGAAAAGCGAGATCATACTCTTGTATTAATTGTGGGGTTTTAATCTAATCTGAAAACAACAAAACACTAGTCTGTCAGTTATTGGGACATTAAATCAAATTAAAGTTACTTGTTTAGGAAAGAAGTAGCTTGTAGGGAAGAGTGAGGTAGGTTTGTGATTTTGTGAATCAGAAGAGATGTTCTGCATAGATGTAGGTATTAGATAGGTCTTTCCTTGTGTTTTAAAAAGTATCCTGGGCTAAAGCTCTAGAAAAGATAATGCTTTAGAGGAGCGTGTCTTCGTAAGTGATTTGTATATGCTGAAGGAAATGAAGTCACTGGTGATAGACACACTAGGCTGCTAGTACAAACCATGGCCACAACTATTCCTAGCAGAAAAAAATCAGGACCGGTGTTACTTCTCCCAGACTTTCATAAAAAAATCTTTATTAATTCCCACTTTATTATATGATCTGTCACTGTAAACACATGTACCGTGCTTCTAGGTCGGTGATGGAAAGGATCTGTATGTGTGTGTACGGAGGGTGCTTTTAAGAGTTACTAACTTGTATATGCTTTTGCATAGATATTTTCTGTAATTCGATCTCAGAAGCAAAAACTGCTGAAAGCTCCAGAAAGCATTGATTTATTTTATTTTATTCAGATTTCATTTTATGAGCATTTTTTCCTCTCCAGATAGAAAAATAATTATTTTCAAGCCTGTTTGAAGGTTAACTTTATCATTGCTATTTAAGAATACTTTCGTGATGATGATTAGTGTAAAAAAGTGTTCATTTGCACATGGCACTAAAAAAGGAGGTGAAGCTGCAAAAAAATGTGGAAAGAAGAGCAATCAGACTGAAAAGTTGAATAGTCATTTCACTTTCCACCAAGACTTTTAAATAAAAGAGAAGTTATCAGTCAGAAACCACATTACAATACTTATATCTCAACTCCCTCGATTTTATGCTATCAGATCCAAGGTTGCTTGTTGATTGACTTGCTAGAAGGATAGTAGAAGAAAAAGTTGTTTATGTTTTTGAAAATAAGATAGCAAATGAAGTACAACTTTTTGTGGAATTTAAAACTGCTTAATGCAGGACAAATTGTTCAGCACAAGAATTATCCACGCTGTGTTACAAACAGCACTCAACACAATGATCTGTGGAAGCTCACAAGCTGATCGTATTTAGCTGTGACTTCATCCTTTAATAACTTTTCCACATGATTCTTCAGTTGAAAGTGGTTTGGTTTGTTTTGGGGTTTTTTTTCTCTGTTGCTGTTCTTCAGTTGAAAGTGGTTTGGTTTCTTTTGGGGGTTTTTTTCTCTGTTGCTGTTTTTTTTTTTTACCATGAGAAGTGACACAATACAAGCCTTAGTGACTCAGGTTCAGTACTTGTAAGTAATCAGTTCTATTGTCTTTTTTTTTTTGATATGCTTTTGTTCTGTTTATACAAATGGAAAAAGGGTTGCTAAGTTCATAAGGCAAGAATAAAAAAGTGTGATTTTTAAAATCTATTTATTTCAAAGAATTTCTCACCTATGCAGTTCAATCTTTTCAGTGCTCAAAATGGCAAGCTCTGTGTGTTCTATATGATCTTTAAATAATAGACGGTGACATATTCAGGTAGTCCATCTCTTTGTTAGTTTACTGAAGACCAGATTGCTGACATTTAGCTTGCTCCCACGGTATTCAGTGGTATAATGGAAAACATTCATGATTAAAACACATGATTAAATTACTGAAAGAAGATCCTGACACTTCAATAGTTAAAATAACTGGGAAAAAAAAGAGAGGTTTTTAGTTACTCTTTTTTTATACATCCATGTTGTGGTTATGTCTGGAAACTCAGATGTAGAATTAAAATCTCCTAAGTATAAATTATTGTTTTCAAAAGAAAGATATGAACATCTCAGTCTCCTGAATATTTGCACTGTTAACATAAATGTATTTGTACATGAATGTTAAGTAGAGAAATGAAAGGTGTATGATTAATAACAATATGCAAATTTGAAACTAATTTATTGGTGTTATACAAAGGGCAAAATAGGATAGTGTTTGGCCAAATATGTTTACATACTTCATATTTGCATGAGTTTATTGAACATGCAGTGTGAAATCACCCATCTTTGCATAAAAACTGGATAAACTCTTTTTTTTAAAGAATAAAATGCTCAAATTTCAAAGCCTCAAGAGCTGTGCCCGCTTTCCTACATCTGCTGTATTCAACTCTAATTTTACTTGGGAAGTGGGCAGTGGATCCATCCATGTTCCCCATTACATGATCTACTTTTGCTGTCAGTAACAATGTCAGGATAATACAGATCCTTCTGTCCCTCCTTTTCAGTGTTGAGTTGTAAAGCTTCCAAGTTCTGATTAACCTCCTACACTGGGAGGAGCCTTTCCCCTCACAACATATTTTTATGAATTTTATCAGGAAAATTACAGAAAGTTATGTTCAGTTTATTTCCTGACTGCATTTTACAAAAGCTGGGTTTGTGTTCTCAGTCACATTCTGCAAACTCTGAAAAAGAGTCAACCTCATCATAAATGATTTTCCCATGATTAAGAAGTTAGACTCCCATTTTTATCTTCCTGCTTTGGTGGAAAATAAATCCTCTTTTGTCTTGATTTTGAATAAAATATATGAAGAGTATACAAAAATAGTTTTCATCCTTAATTAGCTGCTTCCTTTAAGTTTTTCGAAGAAGGGTTACAATTTGACTAAGATCTCTTCCATCTGTCACAATATGCTTGCTTTTATTTTGACTTCCCGTTGCTGTCTTATCGAATATCACATGAATCAGTACCATTTGTTTGCCATCCCTTTCTTTTGTTTTGTTTATCTTCCTCCAAATGATTAAAACATCAGGTTGAATGAAAGGTTAGAAGTACACTGTGATTCACATTTGCCCCATCTTATTAAAACAAATAAACCAACCAGTTATATAATTTAAATGTGCTTGAGCTATGGCTTGCAGATGCTTTTATCAGCTCTGGGCTGAAGAGGTTGTGTGCATTCGGGCATGCACGTACAACTGTTCTTTGAAAGGGACAAACCTCATTAGATTACAGGTGCCTGGAAATAACTTCTGAGAAAATAGCTGCTATTTTCAATAAAGCTACTTCCTAACAGGAAACACAATTTATTATGTTCTTCAGCACAAGTGAACAGCTTTTCTTTTATTTAGATAAAAGTAGCCCGTTTGTTACAAATATTTTATTTCTTTTAATCTGTTGGACTGTGGGTGGATCATAATATTTTCCACTATAATATTGTAGCTTATAAAATGTTGAAGAAAAGAGCTGTAATGATTCTTAAGTTACAAAATCTGTTACACTATCTTACAAGTTATTTCATTTATTTATCACACCATCTTTTCTTGCAGAGAGAGTCAGAAATGCTCCGTAATTGCCTCAGCTTTCTAGAACTGAAGGTGGCAGTTTTTAATGACTGTAGGGTGTGGCAACAGCATGTATATCCTGAATTTCAGTACCAAGTCTTAGTGATAACAATAACAGTCCTTAGTGAGCACATGGGCTAGTATTGGAGTTTTTGTGCTGCAACGTGTGGTTTTAAAAGAATACTGTAAGCTCGGGTGAGGCCAGTCACCAGTTGTGAAGATGCACTTCAAATAGATTTTTATGAGACTAGAACCTATAGTTACATTTAAATCTCTATGTGCATGTGAGAGTTTTTTTGTTATGTGCATGTGAGAGTTTTTTTGTTATGTGCATGTGAGAGGTTTTTTGTTATGGTGGTGGGTTTTGGGTTTTTTTTTTTGTTGTTGTTATTTGTGCTAATGTGGTCCTCAGATATGTCAGCTAACACTGCTGTACCATACTAAGGACAAGAAACAGACTGAGAAACCATCACCACATGGAATCTCTGCTACCTAAAAAAAGAGAGAGAAGAATGAGAGAAAGGTTAAAAGACAAAAAAAGAAAAAAAGAAAAAGAAAGACAAAAGTGAAATAACAGATGATTTCAGAGTCAGAGTTAGGAATAAAGTTCCCATCCTCACTTGTTCAGGTGTTTTCTTATTAACAAGAGAGAAATCAAACTAAAGTAGGTCTTCTTTGAAACCGAAAAGAGATAGATGGATCCACCATTAATAGATCTATCCTTAAGATCCATTTTGAGTGAAGAACAACTTATATCATTGGCCTGTGCATATTTGACAAAATTATATTAACTGTAACTAGGAACTCCAGTGACTAAAATTAGGGCTACTTTGACGAAAGGCATCATAGGCTGGCTTTTACTATTCTACAGCTCACAAATTATGATCATAAAAAATAACAATTAATAAAAAATCATTTAAAAATTATCCAAACCTTGACATCCTTACTTTCCAAAGCTCCCACTGAGATTTCTGACCTTATCATTCATTTTCCTTTTTTTTTTGATAAAACCTGCACTCTGTGGGTTTTTTTTCTTCCTAGATCTCTGTGACGTTCTACTGTATCTTTTTGTTTGTTTGTTTGGTAGGAGAAAGGTTAAAAGACAATTGTTTTTGTTTTGTTTTGGTTTTTTTTGGTTTTTTTTTTTTTTTTGTTTTATTTTTTTTCCCCAAGCTCCTAACTATAGGAAACACTTGATCCTATTGCTAAGGAGAGTTTTCCTCAGTAGGCTTTTCTGTGATAGCAATTGACTGAATTCGGGTGTGACACCACAACTCTGTTGTTGATTTGCAGATTTTCATAAACCAAAAACTGCAGTATGCTCTTAGGATAGTCATGATGACCATTGTTTATTTTTAAAGCAGGTTTCAGAATGCAAAATAAAATATGATATCTTTTGATGGCAAACTTGCATTGAGTGACAGAAATACACACATATATATCTAATGGATGATTATCTAGTTTACAACCTAAGACCAAACTTAACATTTCATTGTAGATTTTTATTACTTTACAAGGATGAATATTAATAGAAATAATATTTGAGTGGGTTTATGGTTTTATCTCAGAAAATGCTGCGTCCATGGAGATACTACAAGCTGCCCATGGAACACTAGTGTGAATCATTCCCCAGCTGACATCCTGTGGGAATGCCTTTGAAGGCATATGATTTGTTTCAGCATTACAAACTTCAATGTCAGTGCCATTTGTTTGGGTTTTTTTATAACATTTATGACCTATTAACTATTTGGGCATGTTCATTCAAAAACCTCAAATTGAGTCTTAATTAAAAAGGGTTGATCAAGAAAAAATACTCCCTCAGTCTGGCTAGATTTTCTGTCATATCAGTCCACAGACAAAAACAAACGAGATTTAGGAGTTGTGGCGTTTTCAGTTTGAGTTACTAGTATGAGCTTCTGTGATCTTGCTGAACACTGTCATTTGCAAAAGAGCAATTAAAACAGATGACAATCTGCTAATCGTGCACAGTTTTACTTAGAAATTTAGCAGTATTTTCCCAGTTTTGTGTTTTTGCTTGAGTTCCTAAAAGTGAAAGAAAGTTTTATGTATTTATATTGTATATAACAGTATGTAAATTTGGGAAACTATACCATGGATCAGCAATTTTCAGTAGGCTAAAAATACACTTTGGCGTTGTGAACATTTTTAGAGAACACTCTGTGTGTGTTATATGTTTGTGTGCATATATCTATGTTTGTGTGAACAGTGTATTCCATATTAGTTTTACATATATATTTTTAATGTAAATAGACGAATTCAGCATGTGTTAACAATAGAAAGTAATGCAACACACCTTTATAACTGAAATCTGATCAGGAAGCAGGAAGCAGAGGCATGTTCATGATCTGGGATTTAGGAGCAGTGGCATTTTCACATCGAGTTAGAAATGATGAGGTTGTTGGATTTGCTGATCACTGATCACCCTCATGATTTGTAGGTTTTGCTTGAGATTTAACCTTGACATCATGAAGGCCTATCTGTGGTAATGTTCCACTGGTATTCAGTTAGGAACACCAGCTACACCTAGAGGGGAAGTGATTCTGGTGGCTTTGAGAAGTTCCAGTCATTATGGCAGAACCTCTGAACAATGGGAATTGAGAGAGAAATGGTTAGGAAGCAGGAAATAGTTGTCTGAATAGGAAAGGGAACAGCAGTCAGGTATAGGTATTTGGTCACCACCTCGTGATGCGAGGCTAACATTCCTCTGCAAAGCTGAGGTACCTCTGTTTTTTCTAGCAGTGCTGTTTGCCTAGTGCATATTGTTCTTGAGTGGCTACATGATCTTCTCAGCTACACACAGGAGCATGCTGGAAGAAAAGTATAAAGCCTACAGAAATGATCTCTCCATCTTCTGCCAAACTTGTGATTTGAGAGGGTTATGGGCAGTTCCACAGATATTGTGATTTTTTTTTTTTCATGTTGACACTATAGGTTCTAAAGAAAAACATATTCGTTTTGCATCTCATTATTTCATGAATTATCTTGAGAAAATAAAGGAAATATTTTACAATTCTTAGCAACTTTTGAACTCGTAAGTATGACTTAATCATGGAATTGCTTTATCTATAGCATGACATGGCAGGGTTTATTTCAAAGTTGATGTGTCTAATGCTTGCTGTGTTTTCCCATATCACAGAATCACAGAAGGGTTTGAGTTGGAAGGGACCTTAAAGCCCATCTAGTTCCAACCCCCCTGCCATGGGCAGGGACACCTTCCACTAGACCAGGTTGCTCAAAGCCTCATCCAGCCTGGCCTTGAACACTTCCAGGGATGGGGCATCCACAGCTTCTCTGGGCAACCTGTGCCAGTGCCTCCCCACCCTCTCCATGAAGAACTTCTTCCTGATATCCAATCTAAACCTCCCCACTTTCAATATAAACCCATTACCCCTTGTCCTGTCACTACAGGCCCTTGTAAAAAGTCCCCCCCAGCTTCCTTGTAGCCCCTTCAGGGACTGGAAGGCTGCAATAAGGTCTCCCTGGAGCCTTCTCTTCTCCAGGCTGAACAAGCCCAACTCTCTCAGCCTGTCCCCATAGCAGAGGCGCTCCAGCCCTCTGAGCATCTTCGTGGCCTCCTCTGGACTCCTCTGTATGTTAGGGGAGTTAGTAAAAAATGTTAATAGAGAATATATCTGAATAAGCCTGGCAATGATACTAGATCAGCTGCTGAGTTCCTACATAACATTTTAATCTATATAGATTATTTAATTGCACTTTTAGTTGTTCATCATTTGGTTATTTGAGGAATAGGAAGATTTGTGCTTATTGTATGTATCCATCATAAATGTTGGCAAGTTATATAAACAAATATGCTCTTACTTTGTAAGGAAGATACTTTGAACAGCTGTCCATTGCTATTATTGTTCATTTTCTGTGGATATAGAATATAGGATCAGATAGTGTCTTCTATTTAAAATGAAAAACCTCCTATTGACTTCACTGCCAGGTTGGGTCCTTAAGCAGTGTAAAATAAAGCTGACTTCTGAAAATGTACTGCTGTTCTCTGCAGATTGTTCATCTTTTGTTGGCTGCTACAAGGATTCCGCTTCCTACAGCTGTATTTTTAATTGAGAATATGTTTTAATAAATATTTTATTTTAAAAGGTATATGGAGACCTAATATAGTAAAATAAAGTACAAGGGACTCACTGTAGGTTATCTTAATGTTTAGGAGTGGGATTTATGCATAGCACTCATTAGGCAGCGTGCATTCAGGAGAGCCAAAGTGCTGGTACATATGCGGAGTAATTCTCCTACAGAGGTATCTGGACAGCTTTAGTGCTGTAAATGTCTATTGTGTTTATTCAATGTGTTTGGGAGAATTATATGCGAGTATAGCCAGTAGTAGCTCTGGCTAGCCTGTACTTGATGCAGGTTTTCTTTTAAAATGGTTTACCACCCATTCAGTTTTACTAAGCTCCATTTCAGAGGTTCCTTCTTTCTCTCCTGAATTCCCATAAGCATTTTGGTTGCTCTTCCTATATCAAAGAAGAAGAAAAGTTAAGGCATTACTCAATCTCTTTTTATCTTTCTTCAGTGGACAAAGACCATAACAAGACAAGAGAATGTGGAAAGGGTTTTGAGTGGAAGCACTCTAAGTAGCGGGGAAGTTATCACCTACTTTGCCAAAATAAGCTAGGAATGTAAAAAAGCAGGGAAAAGGGGGCAGGACAATGTAAAGACAGGGGAGAAAGTAGTAAAAGGGGGTACACCCCAGAAGCTTGCAAAAGAAAACTAGTGGTGGAAAAGGAAAACCAGAGAGCCATTAGATAAGAATCACTGTAACAAGGTGAGCAGTTCTGCTGGTTCCTTTTTCCCTCTGCATTTCTGCGGGAAACTAGACAATAAAAAATGGAAAGGGATGTGCAGAAGGGATAAATTTTTACAGCTGTATATGCTGTACATTTGTCTTCTTTCAAGTTAAGTTCTCTTTCTGTCGATAGTAAGCTTATGGAAGTGATTCCACGTGTTTCAACGATAGCTAAGAATTTCAAAAATTTCAGCACTCATTTATATAGGATCCTCTCACACAGTTTTTTTCCTGTGTGTTTAATAAGACTCTTAAAGACTGATTTGGAATAAAAAGGTTAGTTTAAGAAAACCAAAACAGAAACACAAACCTCTAAAATCTTATAAATATGTGATGATCTCACTGGGAGCAAAAGAAGGGTTTCATGCAGACTTCAGGATACAGCTTGTACTTCCAGATGCATTATAATCTAAAATATAAGTACTGTTTCATAATTGTGCATTTTGAAGGATTAATATGCTTCATAATGGGATTTACTCACAAGGACACAATCCTACAGGACATAAAAATTAGAAGTTATTCTGTCTGTTTCCTGTTTAAAAAAAATTTTGATCTTTTAATTGCTATAAGACTAGATGTGTATAAGATGTTCATGTCCCCAGTAAACAAAAAAAAAAAAAGCTTTATAATTGTAAATTAGGAGAAAATATGTTGTGGCAGTATGTTCTCTTCAAGTTTTTCTAAATCAACAGTTACTGGCCACGTAAGCTTATGTTCCCCATGTTCCCTCTCCATCACACATTTCTCACTTAAATGTATCCTCCTCACTTGGGTGGAAAAAATGTTGAGAGAGACGTGCTTACATCTTTAACATAGTAATTGTTCAGTTAATCTCATTTATGGGGGAAGGAGGCTATACTTCACTGATACCAATTAAATATCCTATACTGGGTTCTATATAAATAGCTACAAATGTGCACAATGGTTACATTACATGGTATATTTAACAACATAGCTAAATCAGAAAGTATGAGCTATGCCTTTAGTGATGGGAGTATTAACGATTGCATGCAAGAAGATTTTTGCATGCAACCATGAAGGAAATAATTGCTGTTCAGCACTATTCAGTTAAGTTTGCATATCAGTAAAAACACATGCACCAGAGGCTCCACCTACATTCCTGGTGCCCTGGCACTGATATGAGTGCAGCATGTATTAAAGCTTTAGAAGGTGTTACAGTATTCACAACTTGCAAAGTGCATGGAATTTTTAATAGAGTTAATTTGACCACTGTCAGATGAAATTGCAATGGTGATATTCAGGGGTGGTTTTTTTAATTATTACTTATTTTAAACATAAAGTGCCATAGCTGGCATTTTACAGATTTCTGGGAGGACTACTTCTGCTGAGGTTTTAAACCTTGTGAGTTTTTTCCTCTTTTCAGTTCATTGTGGATATAAATATATAAAGCAAATGTTTGTTTTTCATATTGTAGATGGAAGACTTTATTTGAAAACTA
>NW_010238307.1:0-12500 GCF_000690775.1 Eurypyga helias | reverse complement strand
GTTTAAAGTTGGGTTTGGACCTGAAAGGTAAACCTCTTTATTTGTTGATGGTGCTATAACTTCTTAAAAATGCTTCATTTGTTATTTACTTACATGTTGTTTGACACAAGACTGTGCAATAAACAAAGCCTGAGGCCAAGAATTTCAAGCGTGACTGCTGATTACAGGTACTTCTAGTTTTGTTGGCCAAAGTTCAGACATTTTCAATGCCTTTCGTAAAATAAAACGTCCTGGCACAAAGGTTCTGTGAAACTTGCTCTTGAGTAGCTGCTGTCTAATTCATCCACAAGATAGTGAGGAATTTATTAGTGAGCAGGAGCTCACCCTGATCAATGACGATGGTTCCACCACTGCCAGTATCACACCATTTCAAGCAGAAGCCTCTTCTGTAAATACCTTCATTTTCAAAGGGAGAGGAAACAAAGACTTTCTGAAATTCAAGCTCTTAAAAGGAATCAAGTTGTACTTGGAAATTTTTCAGATGTTCACCCAAAGGTCAAAAATACTACTATGCAATGTGGGAGAATTTGCACATAATCTGTGGATAAACATGATTTCTTCATGCAAGTTATAGTAACAACAGTTGTCATAGTCCAGTGAATTGTTTAATAGCTCCTCTGAATTTGGATCATAAAGACAGAACCAAATTCTTGGTATATATAACAAAAAGGATAAGAAGAAAGAGATACCAGTTGCAACAAATGAAACTCCCACTGGATCTAAGGGGAGAAAATCAAAATGAGGAGTGATGAAGCATTAGAAGAGTTTTCCCAGAAAAGCTTGGGTTTTTCCATATTTGGAGATTTTCAAATCTGAGGTGAGAAAGGCCCTGAGAAATCTAATCTAAATTTGCCCAGTTTACAGAATGTTAGCCCAGTTGACCCTCAGATTTCCCTTACAAACTCAGGTTTTTGCCATTCTAGAATTACAAAACTCATACACGTGATGCCCTTGTAGGAGTAACACTTGCTGTATCCAGTTTAGTAAAGAGCAAAATTTTATGCTATAAATAGCAGCTATCTGATCTGGAATAGAAATTGCTGGGATATGTTTAAGGATTCAGAGCTTTTTGATCTTCCATATCAGAAGACCAGAAGAACGAGCTGCACTAACAGCAAGATGTGATAGAAGATACAGAAAGTGAATACAGAGAGGATAAAAAAAAAGCACCTATTCATTTGCAGATATAGTTCATTTAAATACTAAGAATGGAAGCTGTAGCAACTTTGTCAATCAGTTTCCAGACCAATTTTCTACCAAAATATAAATAAAAGGCAAAGTGAACAAATACTATGTCACATAATAAAAAGAACAGCTGTTGGGGATAAAGAAAGTAACTGGACTTAGAATGAACTTTCCCATTGAATTTTTCATTGGGTACGCTGGCCAGACAGTCTTAGGGAAAACTGGAAATTATGAGATGGAGCAGAACCTCCTCTTAAAATGGGCTTCCTTTATTTTTTCAAATCGCTTTCTTGAAACTGGTTTGTACTGCGAGGCAACAAACTGGTTTGTAATTCTATAGATTTTTCCCACTCTGAAATGCAGAGGGCAGAGATAATTTGCTCTGCTGGCTTCTCTGTCAGGTAGGTGTTGTCATGCGGGTTGGGAAGCTGAATTACGGCAAGGTTAATCTTGGCTTTTTAAAACTGGAGAGACAAAAGGGCTGTCTTTGGGCTTTACTGTCTGTATCTGTGAAGTTTTACCATAGTAAAAGGGTATTTAGGTAGGGCTCAGTGCTGAAGGATTTGTGTAGGCAAAAAAGCACTTTTAGTTTGGGGGTGCCGCTTACTGGGTGAATTGCAAAGTAAGGGGAAGAAAAGGAAAGCTGTGGTTTGGAGTGCAGGCTAAGAGGATGAGATTGCAACAGAATGTTGACTAGAACATAGGGATGGCAGAAAAGAGGAGATTCCATTGTGAAGATGGAAGTAAATAGTGATACACTAAGGAGAAACTTGATTCTAAAGATGCACTTTAGAAAGATCTGGTAGGATAGAGATGCAGCAGACAAACTAATTTGGCAGGCTCTGGGGCAAGCAGACATTGTTTTCAATTCCATTCAGAAACAACTAATAACCATTTGGCTTCCATTCACTGTGACCAAACTGATGCTGCAGAATCTGGCTTTTCAGTGATGGGATGATATATTGGAAGCCAGAAATAAGTTTCCACATGGATCTCTTGAACAATCTGAACTCAATTTAACAATTGCAGAGGACAGAGATAAAGTATTACCTTCTTTGTGAGCTGATCAATAACAAGCACACCTCTGGGAAACAGATGCTGGTGTTACTCTTTGAAGCCATTCCAGTGGCGGAAGCTGAACAAGTTCACAGGCCACCTTACACAGAACTTAGAGAGGCAGTAAGTAATAAGAAAAAGCTCTAATTCTCAGTTTCTTCCAGGTGAGATCTTACCCTGTCTTTCTCCGACGCAAGCCTCTGTAACACTGTAAGTATACGTGGCATCTGGTAAGAAGATAAGACTCAAATGGTAAATTAAGGGCTGAAAACAAAATCTCTGTGAAAAGCAAAAGTAAACTAAAGACAAACACAGAGAAAAAAGGCAAACGAAGAGCCGTTATAGTACAAAATTAGTCCATGGATTTCAGAATGCCTAAAAAGAAGCTCCAGTATCTTCCACATGGCCTAATTCCATACCATAATAAATAACCTGCCTTTTTGAAGTATGTAAAGCTTACTAAGTGGTTCCACAACTGCCCTGAACACTCCTTGGGCACTAGTAATGATATTTCAGTTCCATGTTGAAGCACCTAGATGCCTAGCTCGGACATAAACTCCTCTTGGGAGCCAAAATCTAAGGTGAACAATGTAATGCAGCATGCTCGGAAATCTCACCAAATAGCCAAGCAGAATCATTGAAAAGAAGGAAATACACAGCTTCCGATCACAGGTATTTCCACAGTTCCACAGCCTGGGAATCCAGTGCCCCATGTGCCCTACTACCAGGCAATGTGCTCTTGCGCTTGTTCTCTTTTCGCTCCCGCTTCTTCTAGCACTAAGTTGGGGACTTCCTTCTTCCTCATGCTGATTAAGCTGTATTTCGTGTTAACACTCCACCAGCAGAGGAGTGTGAACCCACTGAGAGTAGAAAGGAACCCGAGTCGCCCACCTCACACGTTCTTGAGGAAGTGTTCCTACCATTTGCCTTGAGAAGTGGGCAGACCTGGTGTCCTGCAGCGCCCGTCTCTCAAAAGCACACTAGAGGTGTGTCTACATGAGCAATTTTACATGCTGAAAGGGGTCTCTGTGGCATGAATTTGCCTGACGTCTGTGCTTGTGGTGTGCCCTCAAGCTCCTAAAGCAGCTTCTTTTCCTGGTGGAACCTAGTTGTGCAAAAGGATATAACCTAGATTTTGCCACTTGCAATGTGGACCTTAGGTCCCTTAGCAGTTGGTGCAAGCCTAGGACCAGCAGCTGGTGGAAACTTCTTTGCTGGTAAGGCCATGGTGAGGTCATACAGCCCTAGAGCTCTGAGTGCATCATGTCATACTCTGGTCCTTCCCTGCATGTGTGACAGCAATGGAAACACCCTCAGTGACTGGAGCTGCTGGACTTGGCGATGCTTTGCCTCCAGAAGGTCAGATGAGCCCTGCTGAGGTTCAGGTTTCAGGTGGAGCTGGTAAATCAGAGCTCGTAGGTGGGGCTTTGGCCTGAGTGACGGTTTTGAACTGAACGGGCCGTGAGGGACTGAGGGTGACATCTAATATAATGGACAATAAATGGTGTCAGGGATACTGTGCATTGACATACTTCATCTTCCTTGTATATATTATGCTTACATTAATCCATAACATATTTATTAAATCAAAAGAGTTTTTCCTTTTTATTAACCGCCAGGTGTTACTTGAGTGGAGACAGAACATGATAATAATGACTAGTGGTTTTCCTTTTAATTTGCTAAACCAGTATCAGAATACATAAACATTATATTTGGGACTGTGAAGACTGTATTTTGTTGTGAGAACAGGAGCAGGCTCGTACTTTAGGACTCCTACTGACCCTAGACCCTCCTATTATACTTGCATAGGTAGGTGAGTTGTACAATGCATTTTTCTGTTTGTAGTTGTATGTTATATTCAAGTTTAAAAATACTTCATCCTTTTAACAAATGCTGCATATTCTTCTAAGTGGTGGTCATTAAAGAGAGTGCCACTATATCATTCCTTTGTATTTAATTTGGGGCAGAAAGAGCAAACTGTATTTTGAGAAAGGTTTATTCCTTTTTCAATTTAAGTAATTTCTTTTCTAATATAAGCTGGCCAAGTTCAATTTAAATTATTGTGTGAATTGTTGCTGAGGTGCTTTTATTTGAATCAGCAAGCATTTCGCCATGGCAGAAGAGCTTCTGGCAAACAGGAACATTAGTGCCAGGAGACATCTTCGAAAACTGCAGTTTGCTTTTGTGCACTGTGAAGAGTTTTCAGTGTTTAAAGTTTTATTTTTCTTGAATATTGTTCAATTCAGGGTAAAAAGAGCTACTTCCTTCTTTGATTTTCATCCCATTTATCTGCATGTAAGGACTGTTTAACAGGAATGCAGGTAAATATGGAATTGTTCAGCTTCCACCAGTTCTCCATTTGTCTTTTTTAATTCAATGATACTCTTTAATTTTTTTTTTCCTAGAAGATATGATTTCCAAAATGCATGATAAAAATTGGTATGTGATTTCCTGTATTGGAATGGATTGAGAGCAGCCCTGTGGAGAAGGATTTGCGGGGTAATGTTGGATGAGAAGCTGGACATGAGCCTGGCAGCCCAGAAAGCCAACTGTATCCTGGGCTGTATCCAGAGAAGTGTGGCCAGCAGGTCGAGGGAGGGGATTCTGCCCCTGTACTCTGCTCTGGTGAGACCCCACCTGGAGTGCTGCGTCCAGCTCTGGAGCCCTCAATATCAGAAGGATATTGACCACTTGGAGCAAGTCCAGAGGAGGCCATGAAGATGCTCAGAGGGCTGGAGCACCTCTGCTATGGGGACAGGCTGAGAGAGTTGGGCTTGTTCAGCCTGGAGAAGAGAAGGCTCCAGGGAGACCTTATTGCAGCTTTCCAGTGTCTGAAGGCGCTACAAGGAAGCTGAGGGGGACTTTTTACAAGGGGCTGTAGTGACAGGACAAGGGGTAACGGGTTTAAATTGGAAGTGGAGAGGTTTAGATTGGATATCAGGAAGTTCTTCACGGAGAGGGTGGTGAGGCACTGGCACAGGTTGCCCAGAGAAGCTGTGGATGCCCCATCCCTGGAAGTGTTCAAGGCCAGGCTGGACGGGGCTTTGAGCAACCTGGTCTAGTGGAAGGTGTCCCTGCCCATGGCAGGGGGGTTGGAACGAGATGATCTTTAAGGTCCCTTCGAACCCAAACCATTCTACGATTCTATGAACTAGGGATTCTCAATCTGCAGACTACATAAACTGAACAGAAGTGTCTACTTCTCAAAGGCAGAAGGGAAGCTAGACAGAATGAATCATTTTTGCAGCAGCCACAGGTGATCCTATCTGCCATTTTTCCCTGAGTCACTGCTTTACCTGCTAAGCATACATCCCCTGAAGTTCTTATGCATGTGTGCAATAAATCCAACACTTGCAAAGAAACAAAAGGTCTCCATGTACAAGGTGTTGCTTACATCTTGTGTGCCAGAATGCATTGAATTTAGTGAGCACATGCAAAACTACTGTCTTTGTATATTCAATAAACTAGTATTTTCCAGGACATGAAAATGTTCAATACTTATGCAAGGCAATCGCCCTTAATGTAAACAGTAGAATATCCTAGCATTTGGCATAGATTACTGACCACAGCTCTTCACTGATCTTAACAAAACACATTAAAAAAAAAAAAAAACCAAACCCAAACCCAACAACTGGCCACAAAGAAACCCAAACAAATTTGGAATTTTTCTTATAGGCAGTTACAAAAGAAAGTGGAATGAAGTCAGAAGTTGTCAAGTCATGGGAATTAATCATTTTCACCTCTGTGTTGTTAAAATGGTCCCTGGCCAAGTGGTGGCTCATGCCAGCTCTTTCTGCTGCAAACAATTCTGAGGGTGGTACAGCAGCTAGAATGAATCAGACCCAGAAGATAGTTTGTGAACAAATAACTTCAGAGAGTGAGGGAATATTGCATATAAAGAGTCCTCTATGCTGTTTGGAAACAGGACTCCAGAACTTCAGTGATTACATTTAATTTACCAGTATATATATTGCTTTAGTATAATACCCACACATGACTGCTCAGTCATACCATACCACAGTGATTCATTTTCAGATACCCCTAGCTGTATTTAAAATCAAGATCCTCCAGAGAATGAATTGCTGATTTAGAAGCTTTATGGGTTTATATATGAGTTGAATTTTCCCTGGGAAAATTCCCTCTTTCTCCTGAATTTCTCCTGAAATGAACAGCATACTTACTTATCATAGAATCACAGAATGGTTAGGGTTGGAAGGGACCTTAAAGACCATCTAGTTCCAACCCCCCTGCCATGGGCAGGGACACCCTCCACTAGACCAGGTTGCTCAAAGCTCATGCACCCTCCTGGCTCCAGACATTATTCTTTATTATTATTATTATTGTTCATGTTGTTAGAATATTTTTATTCATTTATTTTTCTGGGTGTATGTGTTTCCATTCAAATACATATGCTGAAGTCAGAGACTGATTTGGAACTCTCGTGAGAGTTATAGCCATATACTGGTCACTCTTAGAAGTGTGACAAGTGACGGCTGATAGGAACATGTCCATACTTTTCTGCAGGGTGTGATGCCCTTTAAATCCCAAGACCTTGGTAATGGCATGCAAATTGAGAATACTGAGCAGGAATCAAGCAGGTAGAATTTTTTAAAGCAGTTACTGATCTTTCTTGCATTGAAGCAGTAAGAAGATTTAATAAACACATGCATACTTAGTTTGTCAAGGATATGGTTTAGTATGTACTGGGATTTTGAAACTGCATGGGTATCCATTTAGAATTTCAGTGGGTGCTTGTGCTCTTGTAAAATCCCATAAAGTGCTTAGTTGCATCCTACATCAGCTACATACCTCCAGAAATCCAGCCTCTGGAGGTGAAAGAATCCTGGACAATGGCCCTATTGTTAATAATTATTTCCAGTATAATGTAACAAATGTTCTAACCTTGAAAGGAGGCAGGGGAGTAAAACCCTAGGCCTGCCTCCTTATCCTTTTTCCTTCCAGGTTTTATTCTTTTACAGCTGTAGCAATACAAAGCTGCTACAACTAAGAATATGAATCATCGTTGCGGTCGTCATTAACATAATGCCCATGTGTAGATTTATCTGCAGACTTTCAGTTTGATAAACTGTTGGCATGTAAATATTTCCTTGAAGAAATTCCAGTCCAGCTGCTTTTGTTTACAAATCTATCAATGGTTAACACCATAGAATGTATTTTGCCAGTATCTGAATGATAATTACAACTTGTTTAATTGTGAATTAATTATAAAAGAGGAAGAGAAAACTAAATAATAAATATTTTGCAGATTTTTGGAACCATGCCAACTTTGCCTGCATTCATTTTGGGAATGTGAGGACTTACGCTTGTAAGTCTCCATTCTACTATTCTTTGTTATTTATTTGTACAGTTAATTGTACAAGAAACTGTTTCGGAATAATTATTTCACTGTACTTATTTTGTCTTCAGAGGTTCTTCTGCCTATTCCTTGTCTTACTTCTTGACTTCTGCTTGATCATTCTATGTATTTAATTAAGAGTTAGTTTTGATACAGCAGTCACAGTAACATCTAAACTGACCTGAATACTGAATATTTGCAGATTTAAAAAAAAAACCAAACCAACCCCTTTTGAGATACAGGATCAAAGAAGCTCTGGAATTTCACTGGTGTTTGGCAGCAGGTTATTGGCTTTGCTTGTTGCTATTTTGACCAGTGATGCAGAGAGACGTGCTTTGAATATATTGAATTCTCAGTGGCTTGTATAATCGTTTGTTACAACTTAATTACAATTCGGTACAATTTGCATGGATCAGCTCTGGAGACAGACTATGAAATTTATTATCCCTAAATTAGGATAACTAAAAGTTATATTTGAGCTACATATTACAGATCTATTTACAGTCAATAGACAAAATACACACCTCAAAAGAATAAATCAGTTGTTATCAACCCTTGGGTGCCTATTTTAGGATTAGATGAATCACTTGTGAAGGTGCCTATTTGTCTTTATTAGTCAATGAAGGGGTGCATTTTAGCCAACAGCTATGGCACGAGATGAGATTTGCCTGAGAGTTGCCTATAATAGCTGTTGGGAAGCACTTTGATTTTACTAGTCAGTTCTACCATATTAAACCAAACCAAACTGAATCAAAGCAAACCAAATCAACCCACAATTTCATATCTTTTGTATATATAGCTAATATACTTCCAACTAGTTTGTGAGCCCTGTAGTGACACCAGTCAGGGTAACAATATACATATAGCTAGGTCAACCACATCTATATATAATGGAAATAATATGGCAACTTAGAGTCTCTTGAAACTAGGTATCCACCTCCCCCCTCCCATAATAATGTTTTAATAGTTCCACTCCACATAACACTGGCTTAGGCAGTTGTTTCATTGGATTAAAATATATTATTTATGCTTTCTATAAGAAAAAAAAAGAGCAGCCTTTCTTTCAGCCACTGTTTTATATATAGAATCAGAGGCTGAATGTATAGTCTCTTAATTTTGTTCCTATGTATTTAAGTTAAATTTCAGAAGGTTTAGTGATTAGCAATTACACTTAGAGATTAACTTTATTCAGGTACAACATCGATTATCATTTATGAAGCCACTAGAAAATATCTACCTATATGAATCATTGACTTTCCACATAATCAGCTTATGAATTGTATGAGTAAACTTGATGGGCTGACAATGTGAATGATAAACTTGTTTGGTAGAGAATTTTTGATACATTTTATCTTTCACTGGTACATTATCAAAAATGAAACTTTGTCCATAACATTCAGAATATCTGTTGTAAGTAGTTGCCATCTAGTGCCAACACTCATTTCTATTCATAGATAATGGGCAATACTTACACTTTGGAAGACAGTATGTTTCTCTTAATTTGTAGTGGAGTTGTGTAATGTCATGACCATAATGGGAAGTAAATAACATGCCTTGACAGGAATGAATACTTCAAGCAATTGTTAAAGTAAGTGAGGGTGGTGGAGAGTTAGAAAGATGAAGAGAAAGAGTAGGAGGGCTGCAACTTCATTCATTGACATCTCCAACATCCTGGTTTACTGAATGCATGGTGATCATGAACTGGAAATGAATGCATCTGATGGAAAAGGAAATTCTTCTTCTGTCTTTCTCATAAAATAGTAACTCCTTCAGGGGCATATGTCATAAATATTAATAAAATTTTGAATTCTTATCATCACAACAAATAGATCCATTTAGAAAAATTACCCCTAAAATGGCATTATGTTATCGGGAGAGTTGCACTTGTGCTGTTGTTCCTCCACAGACCTTTCACATTTGTTCAGTTTATAAACAAATTGAAAGCGAGGGCTCTCTTGTCAGTTCAACCAGGTATGTGGGAGATTAGCAGGGTTTTTTCAAAGTACTATTAACAAAATTCTGCAATAGGAATTTACTGAACTATTCTGTAGGTGATGTGTGATTTTTTTAAAGGACCTAACTCAGTCTCCTGCACTGATTTTTTGGAGATGCCAGAAGTACTAAACCTTTTCTACTTTTTATATGATTGTGGAAGGAGGGATAACATCTGTGGAAATCAAAGGTCAGATTGGAACAATCCCTTCAAAAGCATGATAACCCCTAAATGTAGAGATCCCTATATGCAAAGGCTTCCCAAATGAGTACATTAATTTAATAGTTTTTAATTTTGTAAATAATGAAAAGGTGACAGTTCAAGCACTTTATTTTTCCTGTGCTTTTGGTTTCACCTATTGAACTTATTTATCACACTGTGGCTTCTCACTTCTTTCTCTGTAAAAAGGATTGTAGTTCTTTACTTTCATTCAAGGTCCCACAGTCTGAGGCACTGTGTAAAGGTGAGACACTTCAATTCACATTTAAGAAATCATGTAAGCTCTGTTTTTCAGATTTCCTTAAACTTCTGTCATTGTCGGTATCTAGAAAATTAGACAACTCATTAACTGTGTATTAAAAATCATCTACAGCTGCCTCTAGATCTTTTGGGATGACTTCTGTAATCAGGTTTGTCTGTAACTTCTAGCCTTAATGTGCCCTTCTAAACAAAGTGGAAATATCAGATAAGAAAGGGATTTTTTTACTACCTTTTCACTATATCTCCCTTAAGACTTTATTCCCAGGCTTCAGCCCACTGTCTTCTGTGTGTGAGTGTAGCTATGTGTGAATACTGCTGATTGCATTGTGAGATTGCAGATGATTAAAAAAAGAGTGTAGTAGGAAGTGAGATTTACCTTTTGACTTCTCTATCTTTTCCATCTGCTGTAATACTCACTCACACACACACACACACACATGCACACGTACATTAGTTTTCAAGCGCAAAGTGATTTTGGTGGTGAAAATGAGTGAAACTGATCTTGCCAAGAGTAATCTCCCTCCACCTCCCTTTCCTTTTTGCAAGCCTGTCTAAACCCTGAGCTAACACTGAAGGTGATGCCCACAACTTCCGTTCCAAATACCAATCCAGCACACTTGGAGCTAATTTCTGTTTCCTTTCAAAGTCCAAGGTACAAAGTTACACTGGGAAACAAAGACATGCTGTGCCACACTTCCTTCCTGATGGAAGGAAGGAAGGAAGAAAACTCATACGGTTTCTGTTGCATCTGCAGTGCAATTATATTATATTATATGCAGAAGACACAGAAGTCTTTGGCTAGAAACAAAACTAAAGTCATAGAATCATAGAATCACAGAATGGTTTGCGTTGGAAGGGACGTTAAAGCCCATCCTGTTCCAACCCTCCTGCCATGGGCAGGGACGCCTTCCACTAGACCAGGTTGCTCAAAGCCTCGTCCAGCCTGGCCTTGAACACTTCCAGGGATGGGGCATCCACAGCTTCTCTGGGCAACCTGTTCCACTGCCTCACCACCCTCTCCGTGAAGAATTTCTTCCTGATATCTAACCTAAACCTCCCCACTTTTTAAACCCATTCCCCCTTGTCCTGTCACTACAGGCCCTTGTAAAAAGTCCCCCCCAGCTTCCTTGTAGGCCGCTACAAGGGGGCCTACATGTGTCAAAATCATGTGTCAAGTCTCTCTCGAGACATGCAGTGCTACTGGGCACTACACTACAACTTGGACCACATACTGTGAATTGTGGCCTCTTCTCAGATCATTCTTCTATGAGTGGCTGCAATATATTGTATCTAACTAACTTCCTCTTTTACTCTTCACTGAACTCATCCTATCTATCTCATAACCTTATCCTATTCCATTTAAAATTAATTTATAAACCATTCTTCTTCAGATAGTTTGTCATACATTTCTTATTGCCTTATAAAAAATATAAAAGGAAAGAAAATAAAAGAAAAAAGAAGTTATTTGTCTGGTAGAAGCTGCCTTTGGAAAGCCATGATTTATCTCATTTTTAGATTATCTTGCTTCTTCAGAAAACCAACCCTGATCTTTCAAAACATTTCAAGCCACTAGGAGCACAAACTTCATCTTAAACAAGCAAAACAGAAAGAAAAGAAGGTCGATACCTATTCATTTGTGATGCAGAACTGATCTGCCATGGAAAACAGTCACGATGTGCAATGTACACCTTCTTACAAGAAAGCAAGTAAGCCAGCTATGACACAGATCACTAAGCATATTTTGGCATTAAGGTGGCTACTTACAACACTCATATATCCCAGGTACAAGATTAATTTTCTTTCAGTACATTTTAAATCATTTCATGGATACAGTAATTACACTATACAGAAACCATGTCAATCAATCACTGCTATGAATCAATACAGTAGGTGTTTTCAGCTATTTATAAATAACAATACTCATATGCCAAACATCTTATAAAAGTACAATTAGTTAGAATAAAGAGCATATTTGTTCTTGTATTGATTTAACTCCTTGTCATGCTCCGTAGGGTTGCCATATATATATCTTTTTTTAAATTCAAGCTTGTGTTTAACTTTTTCTTTGCAATGAGTTTTCCTCACTTGCCTCATTTCACTTTCTATTCTGTGTTACAGATAAATGAAGTGAAATGGATTTATAGACTTATTTGTTTAAATGTATGAGTGAATAGTTTTACAGGCAGAAATTGCAATTGTTCACTTTTCACTGGAAACCAGTAGAAGGAGACCCCCTCAAAAATGTTGTAGAAATGATTGACTGAAAACATGAATTTTCCATGAAGATCTTGCCTTGCAGAAAGATATGTGTTGGGGGAAGAAAAAATTAAGGAAACCATGGTCAATATATGTTATTTCAAACATTTAAAAAATTAATTGTGAAGTGTTGTCTAATGAAAATTTAATGGCAGTGTGCTGGATTCAGCCAGG
>NW_010238306.1:15745-18177 GCF_000690775.1 Eurypyga helias | reverse complement strand
CCATTCTGTGATTCTGTGATTAATCACAGTAGGAAATTCCTACCTTCCCTGTTGCTTACTTAGTTGCTTAGTGATGTTACCAGCTTGCTGCCTCAGGAGAGTTGTAGAAAGTATCTAGGTTCTGCTGGAAATTAATTTGGGATTCACTGAGTGTGCCTGACATCCTCTGGAAGAGCTGGCACAGAATGCCATCCCAGAGGCAGGACTATGCATGTCCACCTAGTCAAACGTAGAAGATATACCAGGTACACCAGTGAAATATACCCAGAGTCTTCTCAGTTGTGTATTACACCAGCACTGATGCCAAGCTTATTTAGAAGAGCTAACCTGACAAACAGAAGGGCTGGGTAAGTTACACCCTCTTAATAGGGATACTCTCTAGACATACTGACTCCCGAGCCGTCCCTTGGGCTGCTCTGCTGTGCGTCATCTCTAGAGTAGGTCAGTGGCAGTAAAGCACATACTGACCTCAAGAGAGTTCACAGAGAACCCTGATCTCTCATATCATCGAGAGCTCTCTTTAGCTGTCATCTCCGTAGCCTTCAAGTCATCATCTTATATGCGTAATTGGACTCTTTTTCAGGAATAGCTCATGTTCCTGTCACATCTTTATACATAATTATAACTTTAATAAATGTGAAGGGTAAAGAGAGACAGGACAATTTTTTTTAAAAATGGGAGGGAGTGAGCATTTGGCTTCAGTGTGCAAATGACATATAATTTCCAACAACTTGAGGAGGAATAGTTAGCTTGCCTTAAGTCTTGTTCATTTACTTTAAAAATATGTTTCTCAAATTTAATTTGTGGTTTCAGAAGCTAAGTATAGAAAATTGCATAATACCCTTTTAGACTTCAGTGACTAAGAGTGATCACATTAAATGAATACAGCATGGATGGTGTTTGTTAAAATATAATTTGTTCCAATGCAACAGTTTAATTCTCTTCCACATTGGTTAGTCTAAAATATAACATGCATATTTTTAAGGTCAAAGTGTTTTATTCCTTAAGATATGGTAAGGAGATAAGAACCAACAGAACCCAATGCATAGTGTCAAGGTTACTCTGGGAATATAACTGAAGAATTAGGGGTTTATAAAACATATCCTTTTCCAAAAATACTTAGTTTTGAAATTTCACTCTTGACTGTTGAAGGTGTCTCTTATGTTTATTAACATTTTTTTTTACCATTTTTTCCATCAGGTGCTTCATTCCAAATGCCTACGCTGCTCTCTTCACGGCTGCTCTGGTGCCATTAATGTGCTTGGTGGTAGTTTTTGTGGTGTTCATCCACGCCTATCAGGTGACCCCACAGTGGAAAGCATACGATGATATTTTCAGAGGAAGAACAAATGCTGCAGGTATGATTTGTGGGCAGACAAGTTGGACTTTCAGAACAGTACTGACTGTTCTAGACAGTTCAGAAAACCACACTGGAAACCACAGTTAAATAGATAACTACTCACTTGTTTAAGATTAAGCATGCTAGTGGTCCCTTTGAAGTCGGTCAAAGTACTTTAATGATGAAAGTTATGTAGATGCTTAATTGTCTTATTGAGGACCAAAATGTGCTAAACCTAAACCAAGAAATTAGTAACTAGTCCAGTAAAGAGAATAGCGGTAAGACACAGCACTGCCCTGCTTGGACCACTGTGTCATTGTGCCTGGTTTTGGCTCGGGGTACCAAACAGCTCTATCCCAGGGACAGCTGTGGCTGCACAGGAGCCACGAATTCTGGGATGCAGGGCAGTGATACAATACAAGCCCATGCCCTGCTCCTCTGCTTGTCCTGAGGTGATGGGCACAGCTCCTGACCCTTGTCTTATGCAGTGTATTTGGTGACTGCGCAGTCATCGGCCAGCTGCATGTTGGAGTATTTGGGGTTAATGCCTCTGTTTTGAAATGTCCTAGCATCCTCCTCGAAACTGAAACCTGCTTGAAAGAAAAGATCTGTCTCATGCAAAACAGGAAGTATCGGTCGGTTGCCTCTGTCAGAACAATTTAAAATACAGTAATGTTCCCAAAATAAAGTGGCAGCAGTTTAGGCCAATACTGTAATAATAGGACACTGTGTGGGAAGCTTAGAATAATTCTTTTGTTTTCATGTTGGTGTTGTGAAAAAATCTGTTTTATAAACAAGTGAAAATATACAGATTTTAAGAGAAGTATATCTATCTGTTTTCTCCCTGACTGCACGAAGCCGGTTAGATTTTATAAACTTGTGAAACATTCTTGAATCATTTTTCCCAATTCATTAGATAAATATAATCTGAATTTAAAAGGGTCATTGGATTATTAAAGAATTCCATTGAGTAGTCCAATGCTTGTAACTGTTCAGCTTTATAAGGAGTAGCTGTCTTGTTCAAATGCTCAAATTTCCAGTGATAATTGTATTATGAAATGAGGGGTTATGGGATTTTTTAACATTTGGGTTA
>NW_010238306.1:15374-15640 GCF_000690775.1 Eurypyga helias | reverse complement strand
CAGAACATCAGATTGACTAAGAGCTATATGAATTTGGATAAGGTCTGATAAACACGGCTTTTAAGTATGACAGTCAAGACCTTACTTACACTTTATTCTCATTTCTTTCTGATGTAAAAAGGACTGCCTGGAGCAATTGCAAAGGTGGTTCCTTATACAGTCTTGAATAATGTAGTTTATTTATTTATAAATAATTTTTTTTAGTACTTCTAAGGATGGAGAGTCCATATGCACATGTTGAAGGTTAAGGTTTGCCTTACAGCAGT
>NW_010238306.1:0-15363 GCF_000690775.1 Eurypyga helias | reverse complement strand
GGGAAAAAAAAAAAAAAAAGCTGACATGCAAAATGGCAGAAAGTACTAATAGGAGTCATAATAATAACATTGACAAAAAACTTTCATTTAACATAAGGTTCAGGGTGTTTATTTTCTCAAAGTATGGAAAATGGTATAGCAAATGCTTAGGTTTCAGAAGAAAAGAAAAGAAGTCAGGAAGACAGATGTTCAACAACATGTCAGTAGTAGTGTGGTGTTTTTTTTAAAAGCAAATAGTAACTTTTACTACTGGTGCACCTTCACGGCAAACTTATGTTTTGCTACCACAAGGCCGTTGCAAGCACAAGTGAAAAGACCTCGTGTAATGTGGCTGAGAGCAAGTTGGAGACAGGTTGTTTTACAGAGCTGCCTGGTGAGGTTTCAGGTGCCTGTGGTTGTATAAAGGCTGTCTGCGTAGCTGTGTTTATAGTGTAAGCTGACAGAAAGAAAGGCTGGTGATTTCTGTAGTTTGTGACATTCCCTCTAACTACATAACATGGTATTTACCTTAAAAAAAAAAAAGGCTCTGGCTTTCTGCTTGAATATTTATTTCATGAAATGTGAGATAATGGTAGTATGTTTACATTATTTTTAATATATTATCGCTATATTTTTTAAAAGACATAATAAAAGAGAGTTAGCAGTGGTAAGACCTATTACTACTTCTAAATTTTGCATCTTACTGTATGACTGACTCTTTGGAGAAGATCACTGCACTGACTCCATATTATGACAAACTCAGTGGGACCTGCTCCTGCTTCAGCCCTGTTGTCTCAGCCACCACAGAGGATGCTGTGGGAAACACCATTTTTCATAATGGCCGAGTTGCCAGCCATCAGCAGTGTGATGACACCTTGCTGGGTCACACCTGCACCACGTTCTGGCTTCAGTGCCACTTACAAGATCCTATGGGGTCAAGGGATATTTTAGCAATGATGCTTCCTTAAGTTGCACAGGCACACATTATTTTGGTGTTTTATTAGGGCACTAAGGTTTCTCCATTTCATCCAAAACCAGAGTAAAGGTGGAGCTACCAAGCAACAGGTGTCTATATGTCTTATTCTGGCTTGTCTCCAGCTCTCATTCCCATACTGACTTTTTCCCTGTTTGGGCATCCACAAGAATGAATTCCTACAGCAAAAATCCTTTCCCACCCTCCAATCTGAGGTTCAGTACCCAAGTTCCCCAATTTACACAGTGCAGTAAGTGATGGAAAAGAGAAGAAAAAAAAAAAAAATCAAGGTTTTGGAAAACTCTAGTCTCCATTAGTTACCTTCCCTAGAAAGAGAATAAAATTCTGGGTGAACACTGCAAACAGTTCTGACATATCAATTGTAGAGAGCTGTAAACATAGAGAAAAAATATATTCAAACAGGCTTTTACTTTTACTAGTAATTATGGACACCTGTTCATTTGAATTCCAGAAAGCAAAGAGCATTGCGGAAGATAAAAAGTGGCATATATAGACATGTAATTATCATTGATACATAGATGTTTGTACAAACACCTATTTGCATGTGATTACTTGAACTAGTAGTGTTTATTCCCCTTCTGGGAGTTATTCAGTTAGAAGGTAGTTAAAATTGCAGTGTTATACAGATGACCTCATGTGGATTCTGCAATAATTCATGGAAATCACTACTAAATGTTGTCAATAAAAATAAAATAACATGGTCACTGGCTTGCGTATTACCATAAAACAAAAAAGGTGTTGGGTATGTAGATTTGAAAGAAAAAAATATATTATCTGGCTTCTAAGTGTACATTTTCAGGTCACAGATCATAGGAAAAGCCTCTTAGTTCTGAAGGTCCATATTCATGATGCCTACTTGAGGAAGGCTATTACAAACTTTAATAAAAATATTAGAAGAATAGAAACAGTAACATTTATCCTCATTTCTAGTGTATAGTTTTTGTCCAAATAAATTGAATATTGTCATGGTTTAGGCACAGCCAGCAACTGAGCATCACACAGCCACATGCTCACTCCCCCACAGCGTGATGGGGAGAGAATAGGAAGGGTAAAAGTGAGAAAACTCATGGGTTGAGATAAAGACACCTTAATAGGTAAAGCAAAAGCCATGCACACAAACAAAGCAAAATGAGGAATTAATTCACCACTTCCCATTGGCAGGCAGGTATTAAGCCATCTCCAGGTAAGCAGGGCTACATCTGCATGATGGTTACTTGGTAAGGCAAATGCCATCATTCTGAACGTCCCCAGCCCCTTTCTGCTTCTTCCCCCAGCTTTATATGCTGACCATGATCCCATATGTAATGGATTATCACTTGGGTCAGTTGGGGTCAGCTGTCCCAGCTGTGTCACTTTCCAACTTCTTGTGCATCCCCAGCCTTCTCGCTGATGGGGTGGGGTGAGAAGCATAAAAGGCCTTGACTCTGTGTCAGCACTGCTCAGCAGTAATGAAAACACATCTGTGTTACTGACACTGTTTTCAGCACAAATCCAAAACACAGCCCCACACCAGCTACTATGAGGAAAATTAACTCTATCTCAGCTAAAACCAGCATGAATATGCAAGTCGTTAAGCTAAAAATTGAGTCAAAATTTTTCTTACTACCTTTTCTCCTATTGTTGGAATACTCTGGAGCTTACCTTGCTAAGAAGGTTCATCTTGAATGACCCAGAATCAGTGCTGTCAATATTCTTCTCAGCACAAATCCAAACCATGACCTCATACTAGATACTGTGAGGAAAATTAACTCTATCCCAACTAAATCCACCACATTCTTCACCCCTTATTTAATAGCATTCACATCATGCTCAAGTCCCACACTATTTGATACATTCTCATTAACCACCTCCCCTCTTCCCATCCCATCTTATGCTCATTGCCTTAGCAACACAGGATGTTCTCTCTGGTCTCCATTTGGAAATGGAGCCATTGACTACAGTTCTTTGGAGGTGGCCATCCAGCTAATTCCTTATCCATCCAGTAGACCAACCATCAAACGCATGCATCTCTAATTTAGAGACAAGGATGTTTTGTGGGACAATGGCAAAGGCCTTAGAGAAGTCTGACATCAGGTGGTCTTCTCTTACCTACCAACAGAGTCACTCCACCATAGAGGGACACCAGATTAGTCTACTACAGCTATTAGAATAAATTCTGTGTGCTATAGAGACTCTCATGTGGGTTTTTTTGTTTGTTTGGTTGGTTTTTTTACCAAGAGTGGGGTAACAGTGCTGGGTTTCACCATATATAGGTAACAAAAATTTTGCCTCTTGGTAACTGCAAAGAGGATCTGTTTGTACATGGTTAAATAATTTATTTGGTTTTTTGTAATATATATTTATACACTGAAATTAATATATTAGTTTTACCTCCTTTCTGTCCTGCATATATTCTTCCTAGTCCAATAGATTTATCCTGTGTACTCTTAAATAGTCACATCTCTCATACCCTGTCCTGGTAGTTTTTAGGCTTTCAAGAGAGCAGCATGGCCCAAGGACAGCTAGCCTAGCAAAAGTCTGCTTTTAATAGTTGTCAATTCTTTTGTCAGTGGTCTGTGATCTTCCCAGAGGGCTCATCATAGTCATTTCTTACATCTGGGATATTGCTGTAAAAGCATATGATTAAAAAAAGGTTTTAGTGGAGAATAAGCACAGGTAAATAGAATTTGCCCACTCCTAATCTGAGCAATATGCACACTTCTCATTGCCTTGTCTGGAACCACAAATACATGAGGTTGCTCTATCACACTCTGCTGCTCCAGAATTACTTCTCTGTTACTAGTTGTGTTGTTTTACACAGTGATTGATACAGCTTTCTTAGGCCAGGAAATTTTCCTCAGTGGGAGAAGGCTAGAAGAAAGAGTAGTGGGAGAGTCAATTGAATTAATTATCCCTTAGAACAAGCAAATCTTCTTTCTCAAAAGCGAGTGGTGGAAAACAGTGTGAAAGCTGATTTACACAGGATGTCAACTTTATCTCTAGTATTCTCTTTCAAAGACATGCACTGAGTTTGCTAGAAAAGAGATTTCAATTTGAACTGATTCAGTTTGCCAGCCTTTCAGCAAACATGTTATGTTGACCGATTATTCTGCTATATATAGAAAGTGACTTCTCAAAAGTTAGCCTTGACAGGAGCCAAGTCAGAAACGTGCATTAGCTCACCCAACCCCTGGGTGAACTAATATTTAAGTTTGCAACAAGAAAGACTGCTTTTGAAGGACATCAGGTGGTATAAAGCAGGATGGTTTTATTTGGCTGAAATAACAGGAAGTTAAAATAAGCATATGTAAGATGACTGTTTTTTCTTGACAGTCCTAATATGCAGATACAAAAAATGGGCATGAATAAGACAGCAATACTTTATACGTAATTATATTTTCCAACCATTAGGTAACCTTACATGATTTCACAAGAAGATCTGAAAATGTAACAGAAAAATTTGAATTGAAAAGTCACCTGCAATTTTTTCTGATAATACCTTTGTGAAGAGATGACCTTCATTTATTGAACAACATGTTCTACACTTAAATATGCAGTAGAACTTCCTGATCCATGTATCACCATTTACAACGTTCCAGAATTAACTTAAAGATTAAAACTTTATGTTGCCAAAATGAAAAATGAAAATGAATGTTGCTTCATGAAAAATGCCTTAGATATTTAGCTGTAAATTTTTAACTACCTTCTTGAGTCTTTCTTCATATAAATGACTTTAATATATTTGTTGTCTTAGCAGTATGCCATTCCTGATCATGACAGAACATGTTGGATGGTCCACCCATATCTATCACCATCTGATCTTCTCACAAGACAAATAAACCATATGAAATGCAAGTTCAGGACATTCCAACCATGCTTCTGTGCTCTGGAAATGATCTTGAGGATAGGGCTTTTGATTCTAAGTGAGAATGTATATCTAAACCTGTAGTTACATGTCTTCCTTATCCTGTAAGGTATATGCTACAATCTTTATCTCAAATTCTAAGATACATATCATTTCTCTAAGCGAATAGAAGGAGTGCTTTCATCTTGTCATAACAACATACATCTGGAACTGAAGAACCAGATGTTGGCTACTTCTCGTTATGTACGTTATTCACAGCATTCATCACAATTAACACATTGGATATGATATTTTAGTCTTTATAGTGCTCCAGGGGGTTTATTTTTTATAATTAGCAGAAAAACAGATCTTTGCCTCTGAATTTTTTTACAAATACAGTTAAGACAAAATGCACAAGCATAATTACTAGCTGAAATAAAGAACAAAGATCTGAATAAGATAATAACTTAAATGCATAATCTGCACTCATGTAATTTAGATTGTTTGCACAGTGTTTTACATGCCCAAATTAGCTTTCTTCCTTTAAAGAAGTCTGTAGAATTGGGATAATTCACATGAGTTATGCCTGTACAGTTACGAATTTATCACTCATTCAATATTTTGCATAATACTTCTGAATTATTTTATTATATGGAGATAAGTAGGATCAACTTTTTTTCTTTCTTGATGTGCTGTTGTTCTGGGATTTGCCATGTTCCCTGAATAAGCTATAATAAGATGCCTGGTCTTTCATTGGATTATGCCGTAAAGTGTCCTAAAGAAGTATCAGAAAGCTTGCCGAAGATCTGAGATATAGCAGGAAGGTTAGAGAGGCCAATTGTCCATGTTTTTGTAGTAGTGATGTAGTCTTCATGCTTGAAAGGAGATTTCCTTCTCTTTTATGAGGTACTCTTATTTTCAAAGTCTTTCTTGCCATGACAAGCAGCAGATCAAAAAATATAAATGAACCAAAGATAATATTTTAACAAGTTTTTGACTTCCTATTTTTACAAATATTCTATGAACAATTTTGTCCAGTTGGATTTCATGGACATTCGGCTACCAGCTTTCTGATCTGTTAAATTCTGCACATCTTTAATCTGAAATCAGAGTTTTGTTATGAGTCAGTGATTGCATGTTGGTGGTGGCAGTGGTATTTTCTCCTTTGAACTCTATGAGGAAATCTGTTAGATTCTTTATTTTGGCTAGAAAATCCTGTTACCAAACTCCATTTCTACAACAGCTGTCAAAAGCAATTGAAAATGGAGCCAGCAGGATTTGTAACACTGTTATTCAAGCTTATTAAAAAAAAAAAAAAACCACCAAAGACCAACAAACCCAAACTTGTTTTTGTGGCATTTTCGAAGTTCTGTTGCTAAGTTTAACCCATGACTTCTTAAGCAATAGTCTGTAAATGTTTTACTAATTTAGGTCTCCCATAAATCGGTGAAATTTTGTGAAGCAATACATTCTCCCCAGTCATCTGGGAAAAAATGTTTGTAAAGATCTTTCAGCTTTTGCGGTAGGTCTTCATGTCTAGCCAAGAACAATTAAAAGCAATTAAAGTTGCATTATCAGTTTAACAACCTAAGGGGAAGACACATAGTAAATATTTATAAGTAAACTACGAAGATCATTAAAGCTGTATTATTTAATTGCTTCTTTTATTGACTTTCCTATTTTTAGAAAAAAATTAAACATGTCAGGCAATAGAAGAATATATAATATGGGCCAACACAATGGTAAGAATACAAACATTTGGTATGTTATGAAAGCATGGCACATTCTTTATTTTAATTTATTAAAATCTTCTAGATGTTTGCTGCAAAGACATAGTCAGCATTACACTTCATAGTTTTACTGTTATTTAATAATGTCTTGTTTTATTGATTTCTATTTTATTTAACATCTTTCACTGCTCAGACTCATTGTCCTGGATAATTTTATTTATAATACCAGGTATGGAAGGAAGGAAGAAAACCTTCAAATAGTCTACCTGACAATTTTGTACTGAAACATACTGAATATATGAAGTTAAGGAGTAGGTCTAACTCTACAGGGAGAGGAAACAGAAAATTGGCATTTTCCGAATGTGAGGTATATTTTCTTTTGTATTACATGTCTATTCTAGGAAGAAGGTAATGTATTATTTTCTGAAATATATAATCTAATTCAGACTGAAAAGTTATGCTTTTTTTCTGGATACCACTTCCGAAAACATCAAAACCCACCTGTTGGACTGAACGTGGTGTTCTCAAGGCACTAATCCTGGTATCCTGGAGAGAGTTCCACTGCTGGCAATTCATAAAAGCAGTGCATTGTTTTTCTAGTTCATTTCAGTTAATTTTTCTAGCTTTGCCACAGACTTTCTCCATAACAGCGAGCTGCTTATTGTTTCATAGGGCTTATCACTTATTTCTGTTTTAATACTTTTGTCCAAGCAAGTTGCTGGCTCATTCAGATGCAAGGTTTTCTCTCTGCCCAAGTGTTTGTCCATGGGTTTTCGTAACTGTGACATGTAAGGTATATAACAAGAAGGCATTTTTTTAAAGAACCTTTTGCTATACACCACTGGCAGTTTTTGACTGAAATTGTGCTGCTATTTCCTTCCCTGGTAAAACAAGTTGTGGCAGGCACAATCAAATTATTCTTTCATAATCAATAGACACAACACAGGGATGCGAGAGGTTAACTGTGTAAACTGTCCCATCATTAGGTGAAATTACAGTGACATACAGAAATCCACCTCAGTCTTCAAGTTCCCATTAGGTGAACCTTGAAAGGTGTGACAGTGGATTGTGGTGGGGAACACTGCAAGGCTCCTCTTTGTCTTCTTGATCCTTTTCACAGCTGCTAACACCTTTTCCTTCTTCATTCCTCCTTGTCGTCCGAGCCTTGGACTGAGAGGCTGCAGGACTCTTCATGTTGTCAGCTGCAGGGGCAGAGGTTGTCAGATGTGTCTTTCCCATGCTTTCCAAGATAGGTGTACCCTATGTACGAAGAGAGTTAGTCTACAAAATCCATTTGACACCAGAAAATTGTTTCTCCATTACTCTTTTTTGTCTCTGCAGTGTCTGAACCAGCACTGCTCAACTGGCAGAATCTATTCCAGGCCCCAGCGATGAATAAATTTTACATGGTCTTAACCTACATTGTTAAATTTAGTATTTCTCACCATTTTCCCAGGCCTTTTGGGCACATAGATGTGATAACTGTTAGAGTTCTCATTTCTGAAGGAGTCAGGAAGAGGCTGACTGCACCATAGTCCTGTGGTGGTCAACTTCTTTGTGGGCATCAGTAAGTTGCTGCAACTTGCTCAGGTTGCAGTAGGTCTAGACAGATGAGCCTCATCAGCAGGTTATTTCTCTGTGTAGGTCAGTACAGATGTCTTAGAGCGTAGCAGAAGATGAACTTAAAACTGTCACCATAGTCTTTCTTTGTGAGGTTTTATTTCAGAAATATAAAATTGTGTGAGTTTATATTGTTACAGATTTAAAAAACACTGTAGGTGAATGCATAGCTCTTTGGAAATGTTCTGGGTGTTTTGTTTCCTTCTATTTCTTGTTCTTGCTTCTGCTATAAGGAAATCAAACAACACACACAAACCTGACAGCTATTGCAGCTGAGCAATCAACATTTTATTATCTGAATCTGATGATATTCCTGTGTAGTTCCTTGCCACTGAATACTCTGAATTATCAAAGTTCTCACTGTAATTAGTTCAAGATGAGTTTGTTAAAGAGAAGCCCACTAAGGTTACTAAATAGAAAGGAACTGTGTCTGCCTCAGAAAGCTCCTGAGTCATTAATGGGAGAATTGCTGGGCGAAGTATTATATCTGGCCAGCTTTTTTGGCCCTTGCTGAGGGTAAGGACAGATAAACTTTTGTTCATACCCACGACAGATCCTTTTAGTTTGCTATTGAGGTAAATCAATTTTTCCATCATTCTAATACTTTTCCTGGTTCATGAATTTTCTAATCTAATCCAAACCTGTCATGAAAATATTGCAGCCTATCTTTCAAATTCTCACCAACATCATTTTTATGTAAATCACTGGACAAAATCTTGAGTGTTTGCTCTAAGGGCTCCCCTACTCTAGTAAAACTGAAGCTTTATCACCCATAAAAACTGATTACCATGTAGTGCAGCCCTCAGAACAGTAAGCATTGCAGAAAAATCAGTGTTGTAGATAAGTTAATAGTGAAAATAATCCTTTTTCAACAATGGGGAAGATGTAGAAAACAGTGGGCACATTTAGTTGTTTGTTAACTCAGATGTAATTTCAGCCAAATACCAAGCTGGATTATGGTAGCTTTTCAAACTCTAAAACACGTCAACTAAAGGTGCATAAGCTGCATTTACCTCTATTCAGTCATCAACTCTGCCAGTTTCTTAGGCCTGTAGTTATGAAAAAAGGGAGACAAGAGACACATGAACGGTCGGGATAATGATGTATGCATACATACATGCACATATATTTAAGGAGTGGGTGGACTGCTTAAATAAAATCCTTCATCGTTCCTACTCCTAAAAAAAACATGTGATAATGGTGTAAAATCATTGTGGACCATCATGTTTCAAATATATAATGCCCAGCAGAGCTGCTTGACAATGTCTTACATCACACTGATGTTGTTGACTGCTCCATGGCAGTCTTTTATCTGCTAAGGTTTACTCAGGTGGTCTAAAAGGGACTGTTTGCACTTGGATTTAGAGTAAAATTCTTGTCAATGAAGGTTCTTCTGCCTAGAAATACCCTCGGAGTTTGGGAGGGGGCTGTTGGTTTTCTTTCCATATGAAGGAAACCATAGATAATTGGACTGTTTATTTTGGTTAATTTCTAGCCTATTTATTGGCATCCTTTTCCTTGATGAGGCACCATTTTTACAAACTTAAAAGACACTGTTGCTGATTTTCTGGTATGTTTGTTCTAGTAATTGGACTTTTGTTTGATTTAATACAACAAATTGTCTGATCAAAATGGGCGAAAAGAATTGCAAACAGCTGAAACTAAATGCTGCCAGTTTCAAGTCTGTATTAACCCTTTATAGAACTGACAATGAAGATATAAGCAGAATAATAAACCGTACAAGCATTCAGCATCTGGCAAAAAGCAGGCATCTTCAGATGACCTTTATTGTTATAGTGCATATATAATGTGACTTGTTTATACTGATTAGCAGTCATTACATGAACTTTTGCCAGAATTACTGAAGGTACACTCCACAGAGATCTTGCTAGCTTCAGTGAGCTTGATTCTGGTTTTACCTGTGGTAATTTCATTTTGCTGAGATGGCACTGTATTTATTAAATTTCCCCCTCACACACACTCAAAGATAATAAGGTCAGATCATTATACATCGAAAGTATATGACTTTGATCTCATATTGCTCCCTTTCTTTCATCTTAATGTACACAGCTATTTCAGCAATCTCTGGTTTCAGCAAAGTAGAGGTGCTAGGTTATGATTAATATTGTACTGATTAATTTTTCCTTAGGTGGTGTTTATGAATCGAAAGCAGAAATCATGGTGTTAATTGTGGCGCTTGCAGCTTACCCATCCACATTTTGCTCTATTCTCTCCCCTGCCCCCCTACCTGAGTTGAACCATATTGCAGAAACAATACAAAAGCTGAATCATTATTCAACTTCCTGAGATAATTCTCCTCATTGTTTAGTTTGGTCTATATACAACACGTAGAATTGTATGCATTAGAGATCATTAGTTGCCAGTCCATTATATCAGGTGGGTTTCATAAACAGCTACATTTTATTGCATGATTTTGAGATTTAAACAAAAAGATTCCATTATATCCTATATATATATTAATCCATTAAGACATATGCACAAGTAAGTTAATGAGTGGCTCTACAGATAATTAGTGAATTGACCTTTAGAATTACATTAAGAAAAAACAACTTCTTTTTGATCTACGTTTTCTTTTTTTTTATTTTGGTAAATTTCATTATAACATCAAAAACTGAGGTTGCCAGTTGTTTGAGTTTTTGGTGTTTTTTTGGGGGGAACATTGTTTAGTATGCATCTAAGAAGTATTTGTATTCATCAGTGTATGCAGTGTAGGCTAAACAGAAATACTTAATGCTTTACTTCTTACTGTACTACCTGGTACTTGAGAGGGCTTTGCATTTTTAGTTATTGTAAAATTGTTGTGATGTTGACCATCTGTATTAGTAGCTGCGATAGAAGATTTTGTTTCAACATCTGTTGAGGTCACAAGGAATGTTTCCCTTTTGCGCAAGGGACTTAGAGATAAGTGCTTTGTGTGCAAGGGATACTAGCGCCTGTGCGGTGCGGCATGAGAAATACTTTGCATTTCCCTTCTATTCATTTAAGAAAATCGAGTTCCTCACAGATAAATAGCAGAGGTACATACCTTTAATTTTCTTCTCCTGATGCTGGTCTGAAAAATACACATTATTGGTGTTATGTTAGGGATCAGTTATCCTTAAGAAGTCTCAGACCTTTAATAAACCTTGGTCAGACCTCACCACATCATGGGAGAAGTGATTCAGGTGCTTAATGGGCATCAATCATCATTTGAGACAACTGAGGTTCTCCAGTCTGGCCTCCCGCTTTTTATTTGTAAGGAATGGGTCTTCTGCCAGTTCTATGTTGTAGGTACTGATCAGGCACAGAACTTTTATTGTAGGTACTGATCAGGCACAGAACTTTTAGATCTCCTGTGACATGAAATACATGAACCTAATGCCATTCTGGGGCACCAGTACCCACCCACGATGGCTCCTCAGGTTGTGCTGGAGGTGCCTCGCAGCCTGGGACTGACAGCACTGCATCCTCCACTGAAGCAAGGTAGCAATCCTGAACACACAGGAATAGCACTACTTACACATGGACAAACTGGAGGGGATTTATATCAGGTTTAAGTCCTCAGGCATAAGTGGCAGAACAGGAATACCTGAACGATGATTAGACCTGAGTTTTCAAACACCTTTTCTTAGGGAATCTGATTTTTTAATGTTGTCATGGTCTTCATTCAATTTTTCAGTAAAAAATAGGTAGGTTTTTGGTTTTTTTTCCCCTGAAGAAAAAGCAAGGCATTGATAACTGCTCCTAAGGAACTAAGTTTACTTTAATACTTTGATTTTATTGCCTCTGTTTCTAGGTTGCCACTATTCTAGCATATAGTTAATTTTCACATAACACAGTATCTCATCATAATTCACTAGGAAATGCATATCTTTGTTAAATATTATGTCACACTATCAAACAGTGGTTGAAGAACAGCCCAGGCTGGGGTTTGCACCCCAGTTTTTACTGGGTGGTATTAGACTTCAACAGGGGAAGCTTTACGTACGCAGTACCTGCTCAGGTTGTGCTTCCCTTCAACTCATTCCCTGGTTAATAGAAGCATACACATGTATTTCTGCCAAAGCAAAACTGAAGCAGTTACTGCCTGCCTTGCTGGAAAGTATTCTTGAATTTGGCTTTTGCCTTCATTCAGAAGTCAATACTTACTATTTTTATGGCATTAAATAAAATGCCTGAAGTCAGCCCAAACCGCTGTTTCTGGATAATCAAAAAGCCCATCCCCACTCTTTGCTGATGCTGCATGACTAATGTGGAGAGGGGCAATGCCTGGCCGAGCACATCTGCCCCTGCAGTGTGCAGACCTGGGCAAACATGGACTTCAAAGTCTGCCACGAATACAGTCAACACGAGGGCCCAGTATAGTCTGTTGGCAATGGAAGCAGATGGGGGTGAACCCTAACTTCTCCTTTCCTTTTTGCAAACTTAGTCCATGCAGACATCTTTCTGCCAGCATTCCCTAAATCTTTTAACCTGTAAATACTGTCGGGAATATAAAATACAGCTGTATGTGTGTGCTTAAGCACGTATTTGTGAAAGTGAATGAAGTTAACTGGTGCAACGTCTGTCTTTGAGGGGCTGGTTTGCTGAGCTGGGCTGTGCTCCCCTGGTCCCACAGCTCCCAGTCCCCAAGCTGGCTGTGTCCTTCTGCTAGTCTGCTGGCCCCAGGGTGGGTCCAAAAATCCCTGGGACCCCCAGCAAGCTGGGCTAGGAGAAGGGCTGCCCATCACTGGAGAACAAACTCACGGTTGGGCAGAGACAGTAAAACCTGCATCATTAATGCTTGAAAAAGTGTTTTTCCCAGGGCACATTGCTGAAAGGCTGTGTTGGTGTTTTTTCAGAGATCCCCTTGGTCTTGTACCTCTTTGCCCTGATTTCTGTCACCTGGCTGTGGGGAGGACTGCACATGGCCTACCGGCACCTCTGGATGTTAGTCTTCTTCATCATCTTCAACAGCTTGCAGGTAAGAGCTGGCGCCTTCCCCTTCGGTCCTCTGGCAGAGCTGGGGGTCACCTCCTCCGCTAGTGACGTGTTTGGCATTTTGGCTTCACCAGCTGAACAACACCCAAAAACACACTGTGACATGGTGGAAGTGTTAATTATGTATTCTGTTTATTTCTCAAATTAACGTATAGAATCACATTAAAGCAAGGGATGCATTGTTTTGAAACAATAGCAGCATAATTGCATAGATTTAATTTCATAGCTAATATACTGGGAAAGAAAATTGCTTGCTTCTGTATGTAATGTGTTATGGAGATAATTATAACAGTAAGACTGAAATATCTTCAGCCTTTGCAAAAACACTGAGTATTTCAATTTTCTGTACCTGTTAACTCTAATAAATAAAGCCACAAAGATTTAAAATTATATATCCCTAATATTGATTTTTTTTGTTGTTAGGAGAGGTGAGCCTTGAGGCTTAGCTTTTCTCATACAGCATATATATTGGTGAAGCAGATATTTTCACTGAAAAAAATCAAGTACGTGCTAGGTGTTGCTTATTAGCTATAAAAAATGCAAATAGCCCTTTGCAAAATTTTACACACCTAAGTGCTTCCACAGGACTCAGGACTGCATTGCACTGCATTCAGTGCCATACTGCACATCGCAGAATTGTTTACAGAATAGAGGTTAGTGTGTCAGCGGTGGGCAAATGCCTCTGATATCTGAAAACAGTGACATCAAGAGGAATTAAAAAAATATATATCCAAATCTATGGTGTGCAGCTTTCTCTGCCACTTTTATAGCAGAAATACTGTGACACCATGTGTTATTTTCCAATATTAAAAATCTTCATAACTCATCAAATAAAAATTAATTTAAAAGGGTTTTTTTTACAAAACAGATTTATTTTAGATTTGAATCTACAAATCAACAATGTAATATTTTCAAAATTTACATCTCGCGTAAATTCTTTGTTAAATTGAGAAAAGCAATGTAGTTTATTCTCCTTGTAATACATTTGATTATTCAGTATATATTGTCATTTAACTCTTACCTATATATTGGCTTAAACTAGTTATGATGGTTTATTTCTGTGAAATTACATGAACAGATTTGCTCTTGTACTTGTCTACGGCATAGACATGAAATTGGTTTTTTTGCAGTGAGACTGCCACAGCTCTGCAGGACTGACAGTAGTACCAGACCATATCCCTCCCTTTCTTCTCCCTCTGCAAAATCTGAGTACAGGCAAACCCCTGTGGGAGGTTTAGCACTACAGCTGTAACTACTGCAGCTTTTTAGTGAAACTTAATGTACTGATATAAGGCATGAATGCATGGTGATGTTTGTGTAGATACACATACATATATTATATATCCTTCCTTACTGTCTCCCTACAAAGAATTAGTACTAGAATCCGATCTAAGTTTGTGTTACGTAGGTCTATCTTGGATACAAATCTTTGAAAATTTTATTAACTTATAATTGAGATTTTATGGCAAAATTAGAACAGTGCCAGAGCACTGTAATATCCATTGATAGTTGTTTTACAATAAAATTATTTTATTTCCAGTGCATATTTAGAGAAGAGGGATGTAAGTACTCTGTGAAACTAACTATTCTTGGCCAGGGTGTTGACCCTTCTGTGTAATTGACATAAGAAACTTTGTAAGTGAGACTGCTACCTTGGATTTTGGGAGGGTTGGCTTTGGCCTCTTTAGGAGCCTGGCTGACAGAGTCTCTTGCGAGGCGGCCCTGAAGGGCAGTGGAGTCCAGGAAGGCTGGACACTCTTCAAGAAGTAAATCTTCATGGCTCAGGAGCCAGATGTCCCATGTGCTGGAAAACAAGCCATCAGAGAAGAAAACCTGCCTGGCTGAAAAAAGAGCTTTGGTTGGACCTCAGGGGAAAAAGGAACTTATGAACTCTGGAATAAGGGCAGGCAACTCAGGAGACTACAAGGATGTTGTGGGGTTAACCAGGGAGAAAAGCAGAAGGGCTAAAGCCAAACTAGAACTTAATCTGGCTTCTGCCATAAAAGGCAATAAAAAATGTTTCTATAAATACATTGGAGGGCTAAGGATTAGTGGATGCAGGAAGGAAATACAGTGCCTAAGGATGAGGAACAGGCTGAAGTACTTATGCTTTCTTTGCCTTAGTCTTTAATAGTGTTACCGAAAAATAACAAAGAAAACTCTCTAAACCAAATAATAATTTAGAAAGCCAAGATTGGTTTATTGTAGCACCGGGTACATGGGGGATATCTCCTCCT
>NW_010238305.1:4485-4727 GCF_000690775.1 Eurypyga helias | reverse complement strand
GCCGAGCGGGGGGCGTTTGGGCTGCGCGAGAAGCGGGTTGTCAGCGCGGTGCTGGTGAGCTGAGGCACGAAAGAAACCCCACAGCCTATTTGTCAAGTTTTAAGTCAGACGTGAGCACGACAACCCCTTCGCACCCCTTCCCTGTTACAAGAGCGCGGGTTTTCGCCCCTCGCTCGGCAGCTGAGCCTGTCGGTGAGGAGCGCAGGCCTTTCGGATGACCTGGAAAAACAGTCCTGCTGTTA
>NW_010238305.1:0-4468 GCF_000690775.1 Eurypyga helias | reverse complement strand
TCAGCACCGGCTTCGCTAAGTCCACACACGGGCCATGCTGAACCCAGAAGAAAGGATTCTGGATGAAGCAAAATGAGCAGGAAGAGAAAAGCAACCCCAGCAATGGAGGACGCAAGGGGGGCCGTGGCAGCGCAGGCCCTGGGTACTGAGGCATATATCCGAGCCGTTGTTCCGAGAGGCGACTGCCAGGCCCTCCTGGCACGTGGGCCGCAGCATCGCGAAGGTGGTGGCAGCCACGACAGGGAAGATTTTCCCTCTTCATCCAGCATCCCGTAGTGCTAGTCTTGGGATCACCAAATAAGAGTTGCCATCTCAACCCGCTGCAAAATACGGTCAGGGGCTTTTCAACAGAATTCTTTCGGCTCGCACTACTGCCAAGCCATCCATTTCTCAGAAGCCTTGAGTGTTTCTTATCACCGGTTTGAAAATGTTAACAAGCTATTTTCGGTCATCTCGTTGCTGGCTTTTGCTTTTAGAAACTGTTTCTTGTAACAGACTTTCATATGACGGACTGTTACCTTGGCAGCAGCGCAATCTCTTGACAATAGCACTCCCGACTCTTCAATTTTCAAGGTAAATCACGTATTCCACACATTTTCAAAGGAATGCTGACCTCAGTGCTCAAGTGCTTCACATTCCATTTTTTCATAGTCTATGTTTCAAGTTTCTCTTCAAAAACCTTCTTTAAATAAGCAAGCAAATTTTATAGGAAAAAAAATTAAGAGAATTACAGGAATTCATCTTGAACAACTTACCTTTATCTAGATTGGCTTTCATGCTTTTAAGTTTAATTGAAGAAGCAGATCCCTGAATCTTACGGACCAAGGGAATGTTACGTGCATTCCTCTCTTGTGAACCAAGCAGGGTGCAAGGAAGGGTCTCTAAGATACCTACATCTTCCAGCCATTTTCCCTTCAGTATATTTTCTTCCCAAGTACAGTAAAAAAATACCCCACTGCTCTTTGTCCCATAGGTTCTCAGTATGTGCTAATTACCTTTTGGGGGCATAATTCTGTTGGCACGCAAGTTTTCCAGGGATCTCAGAGCTTCTTTAAGAAATGTGAGAGATCAAAACCTCTGCACCTATGATCAGGAGGAAAAAAAAGAAAATCATTCCATGACAATAGAATTGGCTTTTATTCACTCGACTGAACTGGTGTTGGATAAAGGCTGCTTATGTGAGGAAATCTGGTACCCTAGGTAAAAGGACTGGGGAGATGCCCCTCCGTACTGCTGTTGGCTGAGAAGAGACTTTCCTACCTTGGAAGAGGCCTTTTCAATACCTAATGTTAAACAGGTTGTTCTCAAGAATAATTAAAAGCAGCTATTCTCTAGTTTGATCAGAGGAAAAAGAAAAATCTTCTGATGCTAAAACAAATGCTTATCTTATACTGGGAAATATTCTCTGTGAGATCTGTCATTAACAAAAACTGACCTCATATTCTACTGTGGTATTTTTCAAAATTACTCTTTTAGCTTTAAGTTGCTTGAGCAGTGGGGTTTTCACCATTTTCTATGAAAAGATAAGCCTGTTACGCAATTGCCCATCTGCAACTATCTTTAGCAGGAGATCGCATGCTCAGCCTGAGCGAGCCCACCAACTCTGGAAAACAGAAAGGAGGGCACAGTTTGCAGACAGATTTAAGCAGCATGACTCCCCCTGCAGATGGTGTCCACCCCATAAATACTGTTCAGATTTGTGGAGCAAAATAATGCGTTATTTAAATATTTCTGAGACATCATCACTGAAGTGTGTGAACGTTGTAGCAGGATGACACATACCTGAGCACCGTAACAGCACTGAAGGCAGGAGAGGGACGAATTTATTATTGGCTCTGCAGTCCAGGAATAACAAGGCTGCTGAGTTGTACTGTCCCAGCTCCAGAATTACGGCGACTCTCGGGACCGCTGTGTAATAACCTCAGAGTTGCTGTAATTTCTTTATGCGTCGCATTTTGGTTTTTAGAGAATGATTACATACCACAGGCTTGAGCTGACGCTTAAATGCTTCACTACGTTTGTATAATTAGTCTTTTAGGTGTTGCTTGTTGGCAAATCAAATCCCTCACCTCCATGCACAAGCAAGTATGCAGCTATAACATTGACGGATGCTATCAGTTTAATACAGAATGCCGGGAGAATGTTTACAGAGCATAGGATTTACACACTGTAGTATTTACATTTCAAAACAAAATTCACTTTCCTTTTTTTTAATATTTCTGATAACATCCCTATTAAGTACTGTGATCTTAATTTTTGTCCTTTTTTCAGCTGGAATGTTCTGTGTTTACCGAGCTGTGCTGCAAAAGCTAGAAACTTCAGTTCAGGACCAAAGCTTGAGGGCCCTTTCAGAGTAATTCTTTAAGCTCTACGGTGTAATGGATAAACCAAAATGACAGACGGGAGGCCACGGGCGCATTCCCTGTGCCTTTCCCGGAGCAACCAAGCCGTTCGGCTCTTACGTAAGACTGCAGCGTGCTGCCAGTCCCTTGCATCGGCAGCGTCCGAAGCGAGCGCTCCATGCGACCCCTCAGCCGTCCCGCGCAGACCGGTATTAATGTGGGACATCAAATGTACACGTTACGTAACCATTTCTCCTGACAGCCGCCCGGGCCAACTATTTCCTACTGACTGCTGCAGTAACAGGCATTTAATTTTAACTCGCCACCGAAATAAAACATTCTGTGGGTAGAAGGAAGCATATGGGTGGGAACAGAGAACGAAGGTTATTCGTGTCCCAGCATGAACGCGCCAAAAAGATCAGCAGTAGTGTTTTGGGGGGTTGATTTACGTGGCCAACTGAGCCTGACAGCGCCTGGTAAAGACTGCCCTGAGCCCCATTTCGTGCCTGCTTTTGCTAATGCGGCCGGAAGGAGAATGGCAAACGTCACGAAACGCCTTTTCATTACGCCTTCGCTGCCCAGTAACACACTTGATTTTTAAAATTGTCCTAAAAGCACTCATGTAATTTTAATTCCCTTAGAAATGCCCTGACCTGGCATTCCAACTTGGCCTGAAGGACAGAGCCGGAACAGCAGAAAGCGCAGTTTCAGCATTTAAAAAGGTGAGGGAAGCAGATGACAGTCGGTGTTGCCACGTAAGGCATTACAGCTGAAACCCCTTCCGTGCCACACAGACTTAACGCTGTGCGGGACCGCAACACGTTTCCAGGTACCGAACTTGCCCGATAACGAATCTGATGTCAGCGGGTTTTCCTCTGGCCTACCTGCAGCCGCGTGGGCCTTGTGGGGTGCCTGGGGCTCGCAGAATCCCCTTGGAGCAGGAAGGAGTCTCTGGGGGCTGTGCTGCCTGTCCTGTCCCCTCTCAGAAATCGAGCTGGCTTCTTGCTGAGCTAAACAGAGACACATTTTCACCTTAAATCGCACCCTGGGATTGTAATTTCTGCCATGAAGAGGTGACGCTTGGTTGTGGCTACATCTCCAGTGGAACGCGTGGTCCTTGTTTCAGTGTGAATGCAGTATTTGGTTTTGGGTTTGCGCTTCAGGGAGCAGCCCTCTTGCCCGGGAGGAGCACACTGTGCGATAATCGTTGCCGGCAAGGACGCGACAGGGCTTGTTCGAAGACCCGACGCCAAAACGACAGGCTGGCCGTGCTGTACGCCGTGTTTCCACAAACAGGAGGACGTGCAGTTTTTAACCCCGCTCACGCAAGGCGAGGTGGTTCAGGGTGGAGGTTCAGGGTCAGGTGAAGGACGTGCCAAGGGTTCGTGAGGAAAACTGGACTTGTTTGACCTCAGTAGTTTGCAGCTGCCCGTATCGGCACCTCTGAGGTGTGTCCTTCCTTAGCCGGCTGCTCGCCCTAGCCGCTCGAGTTAAAAATTGCTCACAAATCAGGCACTTGTGTTTGAAGAATATTAGAATATTATTTGAATATTAGAGACCATTTTGACACGTTTCTTTTTAAAAGGGTCGGACTGTTGAGTGCGGGGGGCAGGGAGGCCAGGAACGATCTCCCTACGCTATGACTGTGGTGCTCATCGGTGGGCTGGGTACAAAGGGGTACCCTCCCCTTTGCCAGGCACCTCCAGGATGAGGACAGACCGCCGGAGGAAGCCATAAACGTTGCCATCGCAAGGCGTTTTGGGCCCCTGGCACGACACGCTAACGCGAAGCGCGACGCGCTGGTTCTGTGGGCGCGGCGCGGCTGATGTTTTGGGGTAGAAGGGGAATGGCAGGCTGCACCATGGCTCCCCCGTGCCATTCGGTGGGTAACCACCGGGGTCTCACTGCCAGGACCACCGAAAGGCTGTGGGAGGCACCTGCGTCACCCTGGTGCCCAAGGGTTGCCCACCGAGGCCTGGGGTGGCCCCAGGGGTGGCGGGAGGCCGTGGCCTGACCGCTGTTCCCTTTGGGTCACGCAGGGCGGAGGTCTGGGGGGCCGGGGGGTCTTTTAGGGGGACATCCGAGGGGGACGCCGCGAGGGGCAGAGGCGATGAGGGGAGGCGGCG
>NW_010238304.1:0-1096 GCF_000690775.1 Eurypyga helias | reverse complement strand
GGGGCTGGGGGGTCGCTCGGGGGGTTGGACACGGTTTGGGGCAAAGTTCAGGGAATTTGGTTACGATGTCAGGGGGAGGGAGGGGGTTCAGGGCAGGTTTGGGGCAGAATTCCTGGATTTTGGTGAAGATTTGGGTTGGATTTCAGGGGTTTTGGTGAAATTTGGGGAAGAATTAAGGGTTTGGGGGAAGATTTGGGGCTGAATTAACAGTTTTGGGTGAAAGCTGGGGCAGATTTTAGGGGTTTTGGTGAAATCTTGAGGCAGAATTGATGGGGTTTGGTGGGAATTTGGGGCAGAATTAATGACTTTTGGTGAAGATTTGGGGCAAAATTAATGGCGTTTGGGCAGGAATTAACAGGTTTTGGTCAAATTTGGGGCTGAATTAACGGGTTTTGGTGAAGTTTGGGGAAGAATTAAGGGATCTTAATGAAGATTTGGGGCCAAATTAATGGGGTTTGGTAAGTTTGGGGAGGAATTATCAGGTTTTGGTGAACTTTGGGGCTGAATTAACGGGTTTTGTTGAAATTTGGGGCTGAATTGACAGATTTTGGTGAAGTTTGGGGAGGAATTAAGGGACTGAAGAATTGGGGCAGAATTAATGGGTTTTGGTCAAATTTGGGGAGGAATTAATGGGTTTTGGTGAAGTTTGGGGAGGAATTAACAGGTTTGGTCAAATTTGGGGAGGAATTAATGGGTTTTGGTGAAGTTTGGGGAGGAATTAATGGGTTTTGGTGAAATTTGGAGAGGAATGGAGGGATCTGAGTGAAGATTTGGAGCAGAATGAACGGGTTTGGGTCAAATTTGGGGAGGAATTACTGGGTTTTGTTGAAATTTGGAGCTGAATTAAGAGGCTTTGGTGAAGTTTGGGGCTGAATTAATGGGCTTTGGTGAAGTTTGGGGAGGAATTAAGGGTTTTTTTTGTGAATTTTGGGGCTGAATTAAGGGATCTGAGTGAAGAATTGGGGCTGAATGAACGGGTTTGGGTCAAATTTGGGGAGGAGTTAACGCGTTTTGGTGAAATTTGGGGCCGAATTAAGGGGTTTTGGTGAAGTTTAGGGCTGAATTAAGGGATTTTGGTCAAATTTGGGGAGGAATT
>NW_010238303.1:47426-55000 GCF_000690775.1 Eurypyga helias | reverse complement strand
GGGCTTTGTTGCCAGCGGGGCCTAAGCCAAGACATGCTCTAGAAAGCAAATGCATGGAAAATTAAGGTCGTACCTGCTAGTGTCAGGATTACCTTTTTGTTTCTGATAGGTGCTGAGCAGTTTTGCTGAGTGCCCTTTACAAAAACCTGTCAGTTCAGAGAGTTTGCTTGATGGAGCAATTCTGACTCTCTTCAGGATTTCCTCTTTTCCTTCCTTAAAGACCTCTGCCTTCTGCCAGGTGCTTGGTGCCCCTGGAAGCAATGCCGACAGCTCCTCAGGGGTGTCCCCCTGTCTCTGCAGCCTGCAGGTACCACTGACACCCCTGTGGACCTGGGTGGCAGACAATGGCAGTCAGCCGGGTTCTGATTCTCTGATCCCATGGCCAGGTTTCTTCACTCTTGCCAAAGAATTGCTTTTTCCTAATTACCTGGAAAATGACCCTTCCCTTGGTTCAATGGAAGTGGGATGCTGTGTGGCCAGGGGTTTACATCTTTCCGTGGGACTGACAGAGACTTCACTGCTTTGTCTGCTCTACTGGAGTCTCTGCCTTTGCCAGCAGATACTCCACCTTTCTTTCCGTCAGCTACTTACACAATTTCCCTAAATGAACTACTGTCTGCTCAAGACATATTGGAGTTGAGCATTATAATTACCCTCTCTATGCTTTTTCTGAAATAGCTGTTTCTTAATAATACTTTCAAATTTTGTCTTTTAATTTAATTCTTTACACTTATTTCTAAGACTGTTTTTTACTAAAGCTTCCCGGAAAATGTTTGTGCAGCTTTTTTTTTTTTTTTTTTAACTGAGGGAGATTTAATTGAACCATATGATAGTATACTGATTGCATATCATAACGAGCTTTAAAGTTAGCTTTATCTTTATGATATGTTATTTCGTTTGGGGAGGGCTCAGATATTACTATTGTTGAATGTATTCTAAATTACTTTGTTAAATATGTAGAGTGCTTAGAGGACGAAACATATGAGAAGACAGTAACAAACTAGCACATAAATTCTGTGCTCCTTTGAGCACTGTGTAATCATTTACACTTAGGCAAAGCAACCGTGGGTGCTATTAAAACACTGACAGTATCTTGTGTTTAACGCAAGGTTTAAATTATACTGTGAGATAACCAGGCACTGGAGATTAGCCCAGATTCAGCTCAATCTCACAATGTCAAAGCAAGGTCTGATCAAAGACTGATTTTTCTGCAATGTCAAGAGCATGTGAACACCTCCCCTTCATTGAACTAACCTTGCAACATGCAGCTTTACAAAAATTTATATAAAATATATTTGTCGGATGAAATATGATGTTGCTCACACTTGATGTTTCAAAATCTATGCACCTGCATTATTTTTTACAACTTTATAAAGTATTTTTCCTGTAATGCAAAACATTAGATTTTACTGCAACGATCTAGTTTGTTGTATGATTTTATGGCTTCCCCCGCCTTTTGTTCTTTTTCATTTTAGTTTGAAAGATCTTATCCAAAATGAAGATGTGAAACCCAAGCTGCAGTACATCATGACTAACCCTTCCTTTTCTATGGTAACAGTCCAAAGTGAAGACAGCGGGATAACCTGGGAAACCAGCTCAAGCAGATGTTCTACTCCCTGGACCTCGGAAACCAGTACAACTTCTGATCTTTACAGTATGGAAAGTTCACCAGTAGGTTCTCCTCCAGGAAAAGTCATCTTTATTATGGATGAAGGCAAGATTGTTCGGAAAAGGAAGCGCAAACCTTCAAATAGGGTGCCGATGGCTATAAGCCTGAAGGGAGGCCAGGGCAATAAAAAACGTGACTCCTCTGGAATGCAGAGGCAAGAACCCAGAACTGTTCTAGGAGATGTGCAGGCCTCCATATTGAACGTTGAGCAGGAGGAAGCAGAAGACACAGATGAGGAAATGTTGGATGACAAAGAAGATCTAGAGAACATCACAGAAGAGCCAGTAAAACGTGCTCCAATAAGATCAATATTTAGAGAGAGCAGACTGAGAAAAGTAGGGCCGATTCTCGGAGGACCAGTACAAGCTAGAATCCAGTTGTTCAACTCAATTTTTGGAGGGACTGGTCCAGTGCCTGAAACACTGGAGAAAACCAGAATCCAGAGAAGTAGCTCAGTTTCAGGAGATTCTGAACAGTTCCTTGAAACATCAGTAAAAGAAAGATTGCAGAAGTTCTGTTCACTTTCAGAATCAACACATCCAAAACTTTTCCAAAAAGTAATAAGTAGAAATCTTGAAACACCATCTGAGAGAAGAAGGGAGCAAAACCAGCAACCCGCAGCACACTCAGATCAAAGCTATTCTTCACCAACGCCTCGTGAAAAACAGCTTACTAATAAAGATGATGTTTCCTCTGAAAATATTAAACCCATTAAAATGAAAGGTAAACCAAGCAGATTTTCAAGCTCTGGTGCAGAAACAACTCTCCAACATGAAGAAAGAAAAGACAGACAATCTCTTTTGGAGAATCCAAATCAGATATCAGGACAGTCAATGAAGTCCTGCCCTCCTCAAGAAGCCAGGAAGCAGCACAGTTATTCACCTGTGGCCAAAACATCAATAACAGAGCAATCAACCTCCAGTTTATTAGAGTCTGATGATAAATTAGAGCAACAAGTGATGCTTCCCTCAGCTGAAAATGCAATCAAGAAATCAGACCAATCCCTGCTGAGAGCTTCAGACCTTCTGGAGGAAGAAAAGGAGCAAGAAATTCAGCGCAATTCTGCACCACCCTCTGTTTCAACAGATATTGTTAGTGCATTAGGTAGAGAAAGTACCCAGCCTATTTTGCCTACAGCATCCATGTCAGAACATCCTGTGAGGGAAGCACTGAAGTCAGCAGTTCAGTCCTACTTACCTTGTGCTCCACCAGCTAAATCCAAATATTACGCTCTATCTGAAACAAGACAGGAGGATATTATTCCTCAGTCATCAGAAACTGTACAATCCGAGCCTGAACACATACTTGTATCACAGTCTGTAGATCAAATGGAGAAAGAAGAAACTGAGTGTCACTCATCAACAACTGCACTATCAGAAACTGAGCCTTCAGATCTGTTGCATTCTGCTAAAAAAATAGAGGGTCAGAAGACCCCACCACCAGAAACCCAAAATGTACACTTAGAGAAGCAAACAGAGCCTGAACAAGACTTTACTTCCTCCCTTCAGGAAACAGAGGAGCAAGGAATTAAACTAAATTCTCCTATTCCTGAAATGATAGATTCTAAATATTTCAGCATTTCATATCCTATTCACACGGAAACACAGGTAACTCAGAAAACTTCAGCTATAAATAAATCTGTAGATTTGGGTCATCCTGATTTTTCCATTGGAAAAAACAAACAAGCAGAGAGTGTGCAAATGGAGGTGGAGCATCCAGATTTCTCATATTCCAGCAAAGGAATTGGTGAATCAGAGGGAACACAGATGGAGATGGAGCATCCAGACTTCTCTTTTCCTAAGGAAGAAACAGAGGAATTGGAGGGTGCACAACTAGAGCTGGAGCATCCAGACTTTTCTTTTTCCAGGGAAGAAATGGAGGAACTAGAAAGTGTACCACTGGAGACAGAACATCCAGATTTCTCATATGCCAGGGAAGTAATGGAGGAATCGGAGAGAGCAAGACTGGAGACAGAATATCCAGAATTGCCTTTTTCCACCAAAGAAACAGAAGAATCAGAAGTTCCCCAACTGGAGACAGAAGATCCAGATTTCTCATATGTCAGGGAAGAAACAGAGGAACTGGAGAGTGCACAACTGGAGACCAAGGATTCAGATTTCTCATATTCCAGGGGAGAAACAGAGGAATTGAAGAGTGCACAACTGGAGACCAAGGATTCAGATTTCTCATATTCCAGGGGAGAAACAGAGGAATTGAAGAGTGCACAACTGGAGACCAAGGATTCAGATTTCTCATATTCCAGGGGAGAAACAGAGGAATTGAAGAGTGCACAACTGGAGACAGAATATCCAGAATTGCTTTTTTCCACAAAAGAAACAGAGGAATCAGAAAGTTCCCAACTGGAGACAGAGCAGCCAGATTTCTCATATTCCATGGAAGAAGAAGAGGGATCAGAGAGTTCACAGCTGGTGAAGGAGCATCCAGATTTTTTTTCCAAGGAAGAAACAGAAGAATCAGAGTGTGCACAGTTGGAGATGGAACATCCAGACTTTTCTTTTTCCAGGGAAGAAGTGGAGGAATCGGACAGTGCACATCTAGATACAGATTACTCATATTCCAGAGAGGAAATGCTAGAATCAGAGAGTGTGCAGCTGGAGATGGATCATCCAGACTTTTCTTTATCTAGAGAAGAAGTGGAGAAATTGGAAACTTCACAGCTAGAAGAACAACATCAGGAATTTTTATTTTCCGGGGAAGAACATATATCTGTTCCTTTTGAACTGGAACAGCCAGAATCTTACTCCCCTGAAGAAGAGCAAGAAGAAATAGCAGAGCTTGCACAGGTATCTTCAGATTTATCATGTTTGATGGGAGAATCAGAGAGAGAAAACACTACAGAACTCCAGTTGGGAAATCCAGACATATCTGATTCCACCAGAAGACCTGAGATACAGGAAGCTGGGTATCTGGAAACAGCACATTCAGATTTACTGTATCCCATGAATAAAACGAAGCAGCAAGACTTGGCACAAGTAGATTTGGACAATACTCTTACATTATATTTTGGTGACAAAGGAGAACATCCACAGCCTGTACAGCAGGATTCACAACCTGGAGGTAAACTGTATTCCTGTGCCAAGGGAGTGCAAGGAGAAACTACCCGACTTCAGTCAGAGCATCCAGTTTTGTCAGATTCTATTGGAAGAGAGCAGCAACATAAAACCTCACAGCTCAGTGCAGAACAGGCATCATATTCCATTGGCAAAACAGAACAACAGGAAATAATGCAACCAAAGTTGGAACAAGGAGATTCACAATGTCCCCAGGGAGAAACAGGAGAACAACTTGTACAGAGAGACTTCCAAGGTCCAGAGCCATCATGTTTCATCAGTGAAGCAGAGCAAGATGAAAATGTACAACTAGCTCCAGAAAACAGGGATTTCTCATTTACCTCTGCAGATGTGATGCAAGGAGTGGAGTCAGGATCTCTGGGCTCCTCATATTCGACTGACAGAGCAAAACCCTGGGAAATAGCACAAATGGAGCAGGAGCCCTCCTGTTCCACTGTTAGTAGTCAGCAACAGGAAACAAGACCACTGGATGTGACCCAGCCAGATATATCAGATTCCTTTGTCAGGATGGAAGAAGATATAGGACAAAGAGAGCTAGAACAGCAGGAAACAGCCCAACTAAAAACTATGGAAATGGAGTATTCAGATTTGTCAGAAACCTGCAGGAAAGAAGAGCCACAGGTCGTTGAACAAATTAATTTGGCTCAGCAAGAAATAACTCAGCCAGAGTTAGTGCATCCGTCTTTGCCATATTCTTTCAGTGAACAAATGCAAGGAGAAATGCAAACAGAGCCAGCATATCCAGAACAGACATTTTATACAAGTACAGACGTGCAGGAGGGAATGACACAACCCAGATCAGAACAGCCATTTCTTTCATGTTTTACTAGCAAAACAGAGCAACAAGAAATAGGACATCCAGTGCTGGAGCAAACATCTTTGCCATCTTCCAGTGGAAAAGAACCTCCACAGGAAACAGAAATGAATTCAGAATATCCAGATTTGTCATATTCCTTTCACAAAACTGAACAACAAAAGATGTTGAAACATCCAACCTTACCATTTCGTTCAAAGCAACAGGAAACTGCACCACTGGTGATGGAAGAGCCAGATTTGTCAATCGACAGTGGTGAAGCAAAACCAGGCGACATCGTAGAGCAGGAGTCAGGACATCCAGAGTTCTCATACTCCATGGCAGAAACACAAAGGCAATCAGAACATCTGAATTCAAGAGGAACCCTGGGTGAAGTAGCACAAGATGAAAGTATGGAAGTGGAACCTAAATACCCAAATTTGTCATTTTCTGATGGCCAAAGAAATCAGCAAGAAACTTCACAATTGGATTCAAAATATCCAGATTTATCATTTTCCTTTGGCAAAGCCAGAGAACAAGCAACTAAAGAGTTAGAGTCTAAACATCAAGAATTGCCTAAAATGGCTAGAAAAAGAGCTTCTTCAGCAACTGCACAAATAGAGTCAAAACATCCAGATTTGACATATTCCCCTGGACAAGAAAATGATCCAGAAATTCTGGAATGGGAAATGAAGCATCCTGATTTGTCACATTCCACAGATGAGACAAACCAACAAGAAGTAGCATTGTTGGACCACAAACACAGAAAAATTTCTATTGGCACAGAAAATCAGCAGCAAACTGCAAAACAGCAGTTAGAGCAAGAAAAGTTACCACATTCTCCTGGTAAAACAGCGCAATTAAAACATGCCCAGGAGGACTTGGAACAACCAGATGTATCATTTTCCACTGACAGGCTGGATGATGACATGGCCCCACCAGAGGCAGAACATGCTGATGTGATACATCCTCTGGACAATGCAGAGGTGCAACAAAGAGTACGACAGGACACAGAGCAAACTTACCCCTTTGGAAAAGCAGAACAGAAAACGGTTCAGCCAGAAGTAGAAATTCCACATGTGGCCCATTCTGTGGGTATGTCAGAAGAAGAAATGTCAGAACCAGATCAGGGGCATCCTGACTTGGCTTATTCCATTTTCAAAGCAGGAGGACTGCAAACTACACAGCTGAAACCTGAACACTCTGGTCTAGCATGTTCCCTCAACAAGGAGCAGGAAATGACCCAGCTGGGATTGGAAGAGCCGGATGCATTGCATGTTTATGACAAAACAGAGCAACTCCCATCCACCCAGCTGGAACTGGGCCACGAAGAATTGGCATCCCCCACTGACAAAGAGGAACAGCGAGGGATGGAGCGCACAGCCTTGGGACACCCTGATGAGGGACAGTCCGTCAGCAGAGCAGACGATCCACAAGCTGCAGAAGAGAAACTAGGAGCTCCAGATGCTTCATCTCACGGTGAAAAAGTAGAGCAAAGAGAAATGGTAAAACCAGAGCCAAAGCATCCTGATTTATTCTATTCCATTGATAAAACACAAATCCAAGATTCTACACAAATGGAGTTAGAAAAACCAGATCAGTCATCTTGGCCTGGCAAAACAGAGCGAGCACAAACTGCTCAAGAGGAGCAGCCGAGCTTCTTGCATTCTTTCCAAAAAGCTGCACAAGGAGAGAAAGCACAGCCAGAATTGGGACACTCACAGTTATCTCATTCTCTTAGTGAAGCAGAGCAACAAACTGCACATGGAAAATCAAACCGTTCAGACTTATCTGCTAGCAGATTAGAACACCATGAAATCATGCAACCAGAGGCAGAAATAATGGATTTATCATGTTCAATTGGTGAAACACAGCAACCTGGAATTGCTGAAGTGGACTTGGAGTATCCGGTTTTATTGCATTCCCCTGGCACAGTACAGCGACAAGTAAATATTCAACCAGAGCAGGAAAAGCCAGGTGATTTTTCATCATCTCTCAGCAAAGAAGAGCAATGGGAAAG
>NW_010238303.1:31661-47395 GCF_000690775.1 Eurypyga helias | reverse complement strand
ATGCAGTCAGAGCACCCTGAGCTGCAGGGCTGTATGGGGAAAACAGAAGGACTGCAGGATTTCCAAGGAAAGTCAGAATATGCAGATCTGTCATCCTCTGCTGGCACATCAGAACCTCATAACACAACACAGCCAGGGTTGAAAGAACACCAGCTGTTGCATTCCTTTGAGAAGAAAAAGCCTCCATGGGCTGCCCCACTGGAGTCTGAACTTCCAGACGCCATGGGCAAAGATTTGTCCTCTTCTGTTAGTGAAGAAAAACCAAGTGCACACCTGAATGTCAAACAGGAGATGGGAAGCTATATGTTACACTCGGAGGAAACAGCACAACTGAAATTGGAACAGTCGATGTTCTCCAGTTCTTATGGCACAGCAGAGCAACTGAACAGGGCTCCATTGGAAGGGGAATTCCCAGACTTCTGGTATTCTTCTGACAAAAAAGAGCAACAAGAACTGGCAAAACGAGAGTTGGAGCATTCAGATGTATCATATTCCACTGATGAAACACAGCCACAAGAAACCATGCAACTGGGATTAGGACAACCAGATTTATCATCTTGCCCTGGGAGAACAGAGCAACCACAAGCTGTTCAAGTGGAAGCAGAGCATCAGGACTTCCTGCATTTCATTGGCAAAACAGAACAGCAAGGAACAGCACAGCCAGAGGTTGAGCATCCAGATTTTATGTACTCCAGTGACAAAGCAAAGCAGCCACTGGCTACACAACAGAAACCAGAGCAGCCTGTAACACTCCATCCCATTGGAAAAACAGAGCAACAAGTAATGACACATACAGAGCAGGAACTTCACAGTTTACCATTTTCCATTTGCAAAACACTGTCTCAAGAAGCAACACAAATGGACGTAGGGCAACAAGATTTGACACGTACCCTTGGTAAAACAGATGAAATGCAAACTGTGCAAGGTGAACTGGAACATACAGGTTTGTTGCATTCCTCTGGCAGTAGAGAACAAGAAATGGTTTTGCCAGACTTGCGTCAGCCACAGTTATGTTATCCTGTTAGGGAAATGAAAGAAGATACACATCAGAAATCAAATTATCCAGATTTTTCATATCCTATTGGTTGGCAAGACCACCCTGAAATTGAACAGCCAGAGGTGGAAGAAGTGGATTTATCCTATGAAGCTGGCAAATCAGGGCACTCACAACCTGCCCAAGCAGTACTGCAACAGCCAGAGATTTTGGAGTCCTTTGGCAAACCAGAGGAAAAAGGAATGGCCCGGCCTGGCTTTTTGCAATCCCTTGGTGAAGAAAAGCAGAAATCACATTCACTTGGCAAAACAGAAAAACAGGAAACTGCACAAGCAGGGTTCGTGCCTTCTGATTTTTCCTGTTCCACAAGAAAAGAAGAGCAGTTGCAAACGAAACAGCTAAAATCAGAACATCCAGATTCATCATATTCCCTTGACAAAGCAGAGACTTGTGGAATGAAACCACCAGATTTATTATACTCCTATGGCAAAGCAGAGCAATTACAAGCTGCCCAGCTGGAACATGCAGAGACATCTTATTTCATGGGTGAAATGGAGCAGAGGGATGAGCTGCAAAGCATTGATTTGCAGTACGCTGTTGTTGAAACAGAGCAACCAGAAACACCTTCTGTATCATACACCTTTGGCAGGACCGAGGAGCAGCGAACTGCCCAGCCGGACTTCGAAAAATCAGATTTATTAAGTCCTACTGACAAAGCAGAAATGCTTGAAAAGGCTCTGCCGAGAGCAGGACATTTGGAGAAGCGAGACACTGTTGCTACATCATCTCTAACTGCTCACTTGGAGGCCAAACAACAAGATTTATCCTTTTCTACTGAGGAAGCAAGGAGCCAAAACATTCAACCATATTCATCTGTTACTGAACCAACAGTGTCTGTACCTTTGGGTGTTTCACATTTTGTCTCTGAAACAAAACCAGAAAGAAGTCTGAAGTCTTCACCTGTAACTGGAGGCTTGTCCCCCAAACACTTAGATTTATCTTACACCCAGTGTAAAGTAGAGCAGTCAGAAACTGTGCAGCCCGAGTCAGGTTTCTTCTTTGCAAGAAAAGACTCAGAGAATACAAAAATTCATCTACATTTGCCTGTGGCTGCACAGTCAGAGGCTGAACATGTAATTTTACCTGAAACAGAGAGAGAAGAGACTCCACATTACTTCCACACAGCTACGCAATTAGGATCTGAACAATTAAATTTATCAGATTCTACAGATAAAGCAGAAACCCCAGAAAGTCAAGATTATTTAACTGTACCTTCAAAACTGGAATCTGAACCTCCAGTTCCATTTTATTTAGCGGATGAAACATGTCAGCAAGAAATTCCACTTTATTCAAAACCAGTCTCTGAGTATTTGATCCCCACATGGTCCGCCTCTGAACAAAAAAAGGAAAGCATGCAGCCACTTATTTCCCAGTCTGCACAATCAGAGTGCAAATATGTAATTCCACCACGTGATGAAAAAGAGTTGCAAGAAGTCCAGCTCTGTTCACCTAAAACAGCAAGCTTGAAGACGGTGCAGCCGGAGAGTGTGTCTCTAACACACCGGCAGGACCAAGACAAGCAAGAATCTCAAGATCCCTTGTTGGACACAAAATATTTGTCTTCAGAGCAGCTAAGAAGTTCCCCAAAGTTCACTACCGAGCAGGATAAGCAAGAAATGCAGCCTGATGTACAGACAGTGCCAAGGTCTGTGACCACAGACCCAAGGGTGACTGATGTAGCACACTGGCAAGCTACATCATCAGGTTCATTTGTGCCTTTTCATACATTACCTGAAAAGTCAGTATCAGTGGCTTTCACTGATGATGAAGAGAAACAAAATATTCCATCATCTTTATCTGATGTAGTAGGCATGCTTGGAAAGCAATTTAACATAGTTTCAGGCATTTCTATGGAAGGAGAAGATAGGCAGGAAATGCAACCATCTTTTGCAGACAAAAAGGGCACATCCTTGGAGCATCTGGGCTCAGTTTCATCAGATCTTTTTTGTGAAACCGTGACACAAAAAGCTCATCATTATTCCAGTGAACAGGCCAGCCTTTCTTCAGCAGAGGTGAAATCTGTTAGCTCTAGTTCTAATGAAATGCAGAATCCAGATATTCCATCTTTTGGGCTAGCAAGCTGGCTGGCACAAGAAGTGCAAGCTCGCTCCATTAGTCCAGTAAGAGCTACAGACAGGCAAGGAATTCAAGCCTCTGATTTTGGATCAAAACAATTCCCAGCTGCAAGCTGCACAGAACTTAGAGTTCACGGTGCCACGGAGAATAAACGACGTATGTTTAGAATTCCTGATTCAGTGTCAAGTGATATTTGCTACAGTGCGTCCTCAGATGCTAGTCACAGAGCACAAAGGTATGATTTACCGTCTCTAGGAAGAGGTAATCCAGGTCCACACAAAGTTCCAGAGCATGAAACTAGCACTGGAAACCCTACAAAGATGGAGTCAATGCAATATCCAGAGGAGGACGACAAAGTGTCTGAAGTGCCTTCCCGTTACCTGAAAGGAGAAGAGGAAGAAATAGAACATGAAAGTGCTGTAGAAGACTCTCATCATGCTGCAGAGCCAACTGAACAAAAAGACCTATTCAATATCATTTCAGAAGGTTATGAAATACTCAATATTCATGCTCCTACACATATTTCCTCTGTTGATCAAGAAGAAAGTAAATACATGACAGATAAGCTAGAATACTTGGAAACAAATCCTTCATTTAAAAGAAAATTAGGTAGTGATTGTCACGGAGCCCTAGCTTCTGGAACAACCACAGAAATTTCAGAAAGCTCAGTGTCAGGAAAGCCTGCAAGCCATGAACTAAAAGAATTGGTCAAAAAAGATGATGCAGTGGAAACTAGAGAAGCACAACAAGAAAATCCCATGTTGCCAGAAAACAATAATAAGGCAGTATTTGATCCTAATAATGGTATGGTCGATGTGGATTATTTTGAAAAATATACGTTGATTGATGACAGATCCCCTATTAAGCCACATTTTGAAAGACCAAGTTCATTGTTCCCTGTGGCAGAAGATCCCAATGAACCTGTGGAAGAAGCCATGCCTTTTAAGGAAAGTGCTGAGGTAGATACTTTGGAAGAGGAGTTTTCCTTACTTGAGGATCTGGATGAAGTCTTTTACGGTACTGTGAAAGGAGAAAGCAAAATGCAGTCCTATGCAGATGCTCCAAAACCTTTACCTCTGCAGAAGTCAATCGATATTACCAGTAAAAAGGTAACAAATGTAGAAGAGGAACGGAAGTCACCAGGGACACCACTCTTTGATTCAGAAGAAGGAGTGCTAGAGCGATCTCTGTTGTTCCCTACCACTGTTGCTGCAGTCAATCCAGAGCTCCTAGAGGATCCACCCGCTCTGTCGTTTTTGTACAAGGACCTCTATGCAGAAGCAGTAGGAGAAAAGACAAAGGATGAGACTCCCTCTGATGAGGAAAGTGGTAATTCTAATGCATTTTTTTTAATTCAGACACAGATGACGGAACAGGAATATATTTTGAAAAATACATTCTTAAAGATGAAATTCCAAGTAAGGCTATAGGGCTTCAAAAGGATCAAATGCCAGAGTATGAGTCCTTTAGTGGAGGAATTTCTGTTCAAAGTTCAGAAGGCAAACACAAGCAGGGACCTGTTGATGTTCAACGTGTCAGAACTGAGGTTCTGACAGAAAGGGGTGTTGTGGAGAAAGTCCAGGTTGACAGTGACATTGAAGCAACCGTCTGTAAACCAACACATGCTATACCTTTTGGAAACAAAGCAATTCTTTCAGGTGCAAGAAGTGATACTGCTGAACAAAGAGAAGAAGAGAATGTACCTGTAGAAACAACCGAGGAGTTGCCAGAGCAATCAAGTCATCAACCATATAGTCAACTAGTGGATTATCAGGGAGCTGCATATCAAGATGCTGATAATAAGCAAGAACAACAGCATGGCATAGCAGCGGTTCCTCAAATGGAAAAATATGTCCCATATGTCAGGACTCCTGTTGAACACAGTGAAGATGATCAATATACTCAGGAAAATCTTTCCTGTGTCCCTACCATTCAGCAAACAGAGAAGCCAGACTTGCAAAGAGAGGATCAGCACCCTGATGTTTACGAAGATCTTGCTGAGTCAATGGACTATGATGTGATTACACAAGAAGAACTTTTGCAGGATGAAATATCATCTCAATTCACACATGAGGAGCTACTGTTTGAAGACAGAGACTCTTTCGAGCATGCTGGTGATGGTTATGAATTTGTTAATGAACCAGAGCAAAAAACACCTGTTGAGCTTGAAGATTCAGGCTTTGTGGTGATGTATCCTGAAAAATCAGCAGCAAACATTCCTCAAGTTGAGAGCCCACAAAGAGAACTGAAGAAAATGCAAGCAGACACTTACTGTTACTACTGCAAATGCCCAATATCTGCTATTGACAAGCTTTTTGGAGAACATAAAGACCATGAAGTCACAACACTAGATGATGCTGCAGCCAAGATGAAGGTAAGGAAAGGCTGAGAGAGCTGGGTCTGTTTAGCTTGGAGGAGGCTGAGGGGGGTTCTTATCAATGCTTATCAATATCTAAAGGGTGGGTGTCAGGAAGATGGGGCCAGGCTCTTCTCAGTGGTGTCTAATGACAGGACTAGGGGCAGTGGCCATAAACTGGAAAACAGAAGGTTCAGCCTGAACGTGAGGAAACAATTCTTCACTGTGAGGGTGACAGAGCATTGGAAGAGGCTGCCCAGGGAGGGGATGGAGTCTCCTTCCCTGGAGACTTTCCAAAGCCACCTGGACTTGTTCCTGTGTGATCTACTCTAGGTGATCGTGCTCTGGCAGGGGTGTGGGGCTAGGTGATCTCTAGAGGTCCCTTCCAACCCCCACCACTCTGTGAAGTCTGTGATGGATTAATTAGAGTGGTGGAAGGAGATACTGAGGGTAATTTCCCCAGAACTCCTGTGTTTTCAGGGGAGAGGCTTCAGAGAGCGGTCCAGAGGCTAAGTCACAGTACCTATAAAATAAAAGCTGGTCCTAAAAGACCTGTTGGAGATCTTGAAGAGAGACTATCTATCTTATTAAGACGTTCTCTAGAGTCCTAGGCTTGCTAAGTTGATATTTTTATTTGTTCAGAAGTTTGAATTACCTTGTTTATTAGACTTTCCATATTTTAGCATTCTCACCTATGTAAGTTTGCTCTGGTTTGTATGCGTAGGGGGTGAAATGGGAATAGTGTTGCTTATATGAACATAAAATTTTAGTAACAACATCTCATTTCACCTCACAAGGTACAGAAGCCTCCATATGTGGGGACCAGTATCCTGATAAAGCGTTCCCATTCCAGTTACGTGTGTTGGTTGCTCAGAGATACTAGATGAGTTACACGGTTTACACTGCACAGTTCTGTTGAAATTTCATCCTCATTTTCTGTTCATGTTCGTCTGTGCCAATAGTGTTTTAGCTGTAGTGCAGATTAAGAGTTTAGCAAGTCCTACTTCTTCCCACTGTCTCTAAGCTGTACCACTCTCAAAGATATATAAAGGTGCCTCCATTTCAGCAGCCTAGTCTTTTGCTATCATTACTCGTGAAAATGCTTTGTTTCTGTGGAAACTGTTCTTCATTAAATTGCAGTTCTGCTTGTGAAATAGCACGCATCTGATGGCTCACTTTTCCCAGTTCAGATTTGCTCATGTATAAGTATATAGACGTTCCTTTCATGGCTACCAGCTATTTAATCTCACTGCTGTATCTGAATGATGAGGTCTCTTTCCCGGCACATGTTCAGTTGATGGTAATACAGGTTTTATGTGATCTCATCAAGACAAGCCCTTCTGGAATTTTAATGGTATTGACATTATCTTTATGTTAACCCATATGCAAGACAGAAATTAGAAGTAGGAGGAGTCAGTGTGGCAGTTTCAAATATCAGTATTTATAAATTTATTTATCTCCATGGTGTGCAGTTGTATGACAGTGGAGTTGCTTTTTATATATGACCATTCATGCTGGACTTAGAAGTGATAATTAGCCACCAGTAAGTTAGTAAAAAAATCGCAGACCCCAGCCATCATTCAAATGTACCTGCGTTGCAGCGAGTCAAGTTAAGCCACAAATAAATATCCCATGATATCACTCCCTGGCTGTTGAGCATGGACATGAAGCCAATATTAAATCTGGCCACAGCACAGGCTTGGCTTCACATGATTTCTAGCACTTAAGTCTCAGGTTACTCTGGGATGGCATTCATGTGTTTCTTGTTACTTCTGTATAATTACTGAGAAAGCATTACAATAAAAAAATGCTTGTTGCCTGAATTTTAACAGTAGGAACATAGCTTCATGGTAAATGAAATGAACTATGGATGGCATCTGTCAGGTTTTAGAGGTGATCTTGACAAACAGAAGTTTGCCTCTGGATCTTGGTGATTGGTCCTAAATATTTATAAAGTGAGCTTTCAATTGTACAGTCCAAGGTGACCTTTATAATTAATGGAAAGTCATGTGCTAGTTTTGAACACATCGGGCTGTAGAAGTTTGCTATAATAAAAAGCTGTTGCCAAAGGAAGTTAAACTTCCTTTTAGATTTATGCCAGCTAATTAAAACTATATATTTTTATAAACTTAAATTGCACCTGAACAGATGGCCAGCTTCCTTTCACAAAAGGTCAAAAAGGACTTGGAAATAAGTTCTGAGTTGTCTCTGGTGCCTGTTGTCCCTTGGACTGATTTTGTTTCCACATCTAATTCAACCGGTCATTTTTAACCAATTCTGGTTTATAGGAAATATCTTTATAATTCTAATCTTAAAAATCATGACACTGCATAATCTATAAGCCTTATAATTACTTGCATTTTCTTCCTTTTTATGGGCTTTTTCTATAATCTCCTAAGGACCCTCATAAGAATCTGAGTACCCTCAGTCTCTAGCAAAGCTGCACTGGAATTTGTAACATTGAACGATTTGTTTAGACACTCAGCACCTTGTTGAACTGACCTCACTGGTTTTGGTTTGGAAAGAGTTTTGTGAATGTTCCAGTTACTATTTCTGTGCTTGCTTTTGTAGCCAGGGCAATAGTTGACCTTAATTTAGCAATTGTTCCAGTGGTGGCTCATGGCAGAACAAAAATATTCACGTAAAATTATTTGTGTGTAAGAACTTTATAAAATAACATGCTTATATTACTGAAATATTTTACATTTCAGGATCAGTTAAGTGAATTGCTAATAGCACTGGAAGAAAAGTCAATAAAGATTGAAGAGTTTGTAAGTGATATTGAATCGCTATTTAACTCTGTTGAGGTAAGTCCAGTGTTTTATAACAGTGGTTTGGGTTTTTTTTTTCCTTCTTTCTACAAAATTAATTCTAAGATATGCTTGCCTTGTTTTGTAACATCACTGTTTCCACTAAAACAGGCTGTTTCCCTGGTCCTCAGACTGACTTCTCCCACCGGAAGGTGTTAACTTTAGGGGAAGAAAAAGATTGCTTTTGTCATGTTAATTGCAAAGTGGAATATGTGACTGTCAAGCACTGGAGGAAAAAGTTCCCTTAGTTTTGTTTATGCTTCTAAAAAGTTCACAGTGTTTGTGACTTTAGAATTCTGTGTGAAACATGTATGTGAGTTGCCCAATATCTTAATTTCTTAACACCCAAGTCCTTAAGCCATGAAATAAGTATTAAAAAAAAAAAAAATCTGCCATTGTTTTAAATGTATTTCTCTAGTGATATTTCTCCCAGATGAGCTTGCTTACAGAAATATCATTCTCTTATTACCAGGATGCCAGAAGGAATCTGGTGAATGGTTCATGTATGGCTAATTGAGAATTTCTGTGTATTCATTAAATGTTGTAATTTTATTCTGCAGATCAATTTCTATCTGTTTTTATTTTGCAGGAAAACTGTAAGAAAAATGCAGAGCTACTGGAAAAGCAGAATGAAGAGATGCTTAAGAAGGTGGTAGCACAGTATGATGAGAAATCAGAAAACTTTGAGGAAGTGAAGAAAATGAAAATGGAATACCTGTATGAGCAGATGGTTAACTTCCAGCAAACTGTTGATTCAGCAAAGGAAACTTTGGAGACAACAGTAAAAGAAATGGAAGAACTTGACAGATTTGTTTTCCTTAATGTAAGCAAAAATGGCTTCCATGCTGTAGCTTTTATGATACTAGTTAGAAAAGCACTTATACTGTATCTAGTCTGAGAATAAGTTATTTACTTTTTTTTTTTTTTTTAAGATAGCTAGATCCTGCAGGATCAGCTATTCCACTCTGAAACAGCTAGATCGTTTGCTTTTGTCATGGTGATGCTCAGAGAGAATTGCAAAGATGATGCAAAGGATGAAAACATGCCTTATATCGTTAAAATGGTTCTATTTTGTTTCTTACGAGAAGGCTAAGTTAAAATCAATAATTTGTCTAGAATTACTTATCCACTGAGAAGTAAGAAACAGTAGAGCAAAAGGTACTTTACTATATGAAAAATTAAGGTGAATCAAGATGGGGATCCAAACCAGAAGCCGAGTTATTGTTGGGTTGGGGTTTTTTTTTTTTTTTTTTTTACGAGCAGACACAGGCAATAGCTATGGACTCCAGTTACTGAGGCTGCGATAAATGTTTACTGCTGAAAAACAGTGAGTGGCTGTCTGGTGCTTAGTTGCCAGCTGGGATTAAACCACAATAGGGGGCTAGGTTTAGGAATGTGCATGTGAGGTGCATGACTTTAATGGTCCTTTTATGTGTAAAAAAACATCCCTTGTGAATCTGCATGGCTGGCCTTATGTAGTTCTTTCAGCCAACAACAATAAGCTCATTTCAGAGGGTCTTGCAGGTTAATCATGTGCCTGGGTCCTCCAAGGCTGTTGTTCTTGTTCTGCAAGACTTGTCTGTGAGTGAGCTGAGGCACTTCCTCCACTATAGAAGTGTATAAGCAGTCTTGAAAGGGATGGCATTTCTGGGACAATAATCTTCTCCCATTATGGAAGTAGAATTTAGTCAGGAAGTTGCAGAGAAACCATCTTGGGATGCAAGAAATGAAAAGTTCAAATTACTGTCTAAGGACTGCTCATTCATGCAAAATAAACATTCCAATACAAGGCCCCAGGCCATAGACCAGCAGTTATAGGAACGGTGGAGCAATATTTGGCTTTCCCCCCTGCTTCAAGCTATGCAATGTCTTGGTGTCCTGTAACCAAATGAATGCTGTGGTAGATTGGCTATTTTGTGATGGCTGAAAAATATATCTTATTTTTCTGAACTTTGTGAGGTACTGGATCAGCGCTTTGTTAAATATATAACTTTGTTATCTGAAATTCTTTTGTGAGGTGGGAAAATTATTAGATTCCCTGCTCCTTTCTGTTAGTGATAGATGACAGGAACAAGCCAAGAAGTCTTAGCTGAAGATTCATGGAGGAGGGGAGAAACACTTACTCCATGAGTTACATGAGTACAAATCTCACCCAGCTTCTAGTAATAAAAAGTTATGAAGGAGATTTCAGCCAGATTTTGGATTTAAGTGTTTTTAATGTGCAGGGGATTTCTTTCTGTTGAAGCCTCCGTTTAAGAAAGTATTTGACTGTGCTCCGGTCTCTAAACCTGGATATTGAATAGCAACTCCTCAGGAGCTTAAAACCAGATTTAGACTATAGAAGACTCCTGAGACAGAACTTTGAAGTGGAATATTCTTAAGGAATCAAATTCTCTTCTGGTGGGAATGAGCATCATCCCAGACAACATCAAATCAATAAAGCCATGTGCATTTTATATCTGCGGATAGCAGCAAGGCTGTGAGAGGAGTTGTTCTTCAATGATTTCAGGGTTTGGAAAATTGTTAACACTTTTTTTTTTTTTTTTTCCTCCTCTAGTCATCTAAAGAATTGAATAAAAGGTATATGAAATATGGTTTAAGTGCACTGTAGTGAGTACTAGGCCTAGCATGCTGGATGCTTTATTTAGTATTTGCAAGCTTTGAGAACATGTTGCTAATATTCATAGCTACTTTTATAAACTTCGCAAATAATGAAATTAAGAGAATTTTCCTATTTGTTGCTGCAACTGGCTGGTTCTGAAGTGTTTTGCATGTGTTCTGCAATACATCAATTAAATGAGTAGCGTTTTAAAATGTCAGCTCAGTTTAAAATCTCTACACAGACATTTTTAAACAAATGTTCCTTGTAGTTATTATAGGCACATATACTAAAAAACATTTGGATGTGGCTTTGAGCAACCTGTCTAGTGCATGGTGTCCCTGCCCATGGCAGGGGGGTTGGAATTAGATGATCTTTAAGGTCCCTTCCAACCCTAACCATCCTATGATTCTATGATTCTATGATTTTGATGATGTTTCCATTTCTTAGACATAACTGGTACATTCTTTTTTCACTGGTCTGGTTCTGTATTACCTGGTCTCTGAGAGGTTATAAAGCAAAGTGTCACTCACATGGCTGGGATTGTTAGACTGTGTTTCTGAACAAAATTCCAGAAAGAAATGAGCAAAAACTCATTTCAAACGCTTACCAGGAGACTGCAGGCTGATGTTTTCCCATGCCTCTCCATCAGCACTGCCAGATTTGGGATATGTAAGAGGTCTGGTGTCTCATCACAACTGCATCCTGGCCTGCCTGCACATACCAGAAATACATACTATCACAAACAGTTCTCTGCCGGTGTGATTTCCTCAAGGGTGTCATTTTGGTGAGACCTATCCCTTACGAGAAAAGTGTTCAGTTATAAACCTGTATTCCCCCAGTAAATTCTCCAAGGTGAACAAATGTCCGGACAGGCTGGCTGCAGTCTCCTCCTGTACAAAACCCCAAACCTACTTTGCCCACACCACCACTGTTGACTTTGCCCGAAGGGCCTGGGCATTGCGCAGCGCGTATCAAACATACCCCTGCCAGTGCTGCCTCAGCCATCAGAGTGACGCGCGTGCCTAACATGGGCTGGGGTTTAACAATGCACGAGGTTTCCAGTGTGTGGCCAAATCACAATCCCAGAAGAGTGGTCTGAAGAAGAAGTGACAAACAGCCCTTCGTGGTTCCTGTTAATGTGCAGAGTTAGGACTATAAATTTGGACTCTCCTGTTGAAAGTCAAAGTGTGAGTCTGGCCACATATCTGCATGTAGTTTATTGAGTAAGAATAGAGAAGGTACAACGGGACAAAACAGTTTTCCAAGGCTTTCTATATACTTGGCCTTTATTTTTTTATTTACACACTAAGCAAAGTTTATTCTATTTTTGTGCATGGGTTTGGTTATTACTTTACTTTGGCAATATGTGACTTGCTAAAAAAGGTTAAGAACAAGTCTATATAATAATGCATGTTTTTCTAAAGTAAATTTTATATTTGTTGTACTTTGTTAAAATTATGCATAATTAGCTACTTCCATGACTGAAAAAACAGAAGGGGAGAAAGGTAAAATTTGGTTGCCTTGAAAAAAAATATTCTTTCATTTCCTTGAAGCTACTTCTGCCTTGGAGTTAAAAATACGTTGGCTTTTTTTTTTTTCTGATAATGAACTCAGCAAATATGGACTAATTAAGTGCCTTCTTTTCTTTTTTTTTTTTTTTTTCTTGCCACAAGCAGCTGCTTCACATTAGATCTCTGGAGTCAGCTGCTGTAGTTTAGCTCTAAGGTTTGTAACCTTTAAAGGCACTGTGATAGTAAGCCCAAACCCCTGTGCTCTTGGGAGTCTTGCTGTGAACTTCAAATCCTCACATTCTCATGGATCAAGTGTATATGGACTGTGTGCACTCTCACTGAGCTCCTGATCCGAAATCACTGTATGCTCTGAATGTTCAAAATCAGGGAAACAGCCTCTCCTTGCATGTTTTCCTTAAGTTCACAGGAAATATTTAGAGAAGCGTATGCTGCGGGGTCTTTGCTTCTGGCCTTTGGAAAACTGTGTGAAGCCATAAGGGGTTTATACAGACAGCTATGTGTTTTCTTCCAAATAGGTTACTTTCTGCAATGGATACTACCCTGTCTTTAGAAAAGGTGCCTAGTGCTTTTTCGCTGTTTGAGCATTATGCGGACAGTCCAGGACAAAGCAACCAGCACTCAAAACACGTGGCTGGTAAGCATCTCTGAATACCGCCTTTACAAAAGCTAACATTTTGGCAATGCTTTGGAAATTTTAGGAAGCTAAAAACAGAATCTATTTGAGAAGTATGAATTTGCAAACCATGTAATTAGCAATCAGAGTTGAATGTAAAATGAAGTCTAATTGTGCACAAGTGTTTGGCTCATAGTAGGACACTAAGACGAGCAACAGAGGGAAAAGCACTGGAGTGGGGTCTTCTTGCCCCATTTCAGATGTCTGTACCTCAGAGTAGCAGAAGGTCTCTACCTGTAAATCTCCTAGGGCTGAAGAAGCTGCAGTTCCCTTGCAGTCAGGGACAGAAGAGGCGATCAAAGAGTGTCCTGAGCTCTCTTCCTCTGAGGGGGCAGCCCTAGCATCACTGGTGTGGGGCAGAGAGCAAGGATGATGGCCGAGGTCCCTAGCCTTTTTCCAAGTGAACAGAGGCACCTAAAATCCCCACGGGGCATGAAGGGAAAGTGTTAAACTGTAGCTGGAAACAGCCTCAGCTTCGGAGGGCAGCAGTGAAAATTGCACATAAAGGGGTTTATTCATCTCTATCTGATCTTACCTGTCCTGGAAAAATCCTGCCTGTACATACACCTCTGGAAATTATCTGGATCTGGACAGCTGCCAATGAAGTTTGTCAGCACCAGTTTGTGGATTCATTTTCTTCATAATGGGATCTCACTCCAGTGCTTCCCACCACCACTCTGGCTTTTCAAGCAATGCCACTTTCCCACATGTTTGGTCCCTGAACACTGAAACTAGATTTCCCTAAGGTATTTTGTTTGCTGGCTTGGATTTTCAGGTGCCAAATGGGACACTGGGGCTGTCTTGTGCAGACTCTCCGGTGTCTAGTAAGAGCTGAGTGTACTCAGCAGTGCCACTACGGGGAGGTCGTCCCTACCCTCCACAACACTAGTTCTATTAGACCTGAAGGAACTGAATGTACCTGAGACCTTGTCAGACTTGTTTGAATTTGCCTGTGGCACTCAAAGCTGCTCAGGTGAAGTTGGACAGGCACTTGTGCATGTCAGTGTCACTTTTTTAAGGAGGCAGAGAAAAAGATCTTGTTTCTAACCCAATGTCAGTTGGAGTTAAGTTAGTGGTGCGAATGTACTACGCTTCTTAGTTTAGCTCCTGAACTTCTTCTTGCAGTCCCATGGGTTCAACTATTCTTTCCTCCTGGGCTGCTACCTACTGGCAAGGTCATCCAGGAGGACAGACCCATTTTGTCATGCTGGTGTTTCCTTTTCCCACATGTCACTCCAACATGTTTTTCCTCTAAATTGCTGAGGTCTGCTTCTTGATGGTTTGCTTTTGCAAACTGGACATGAATGACTATCCACTAGCAAGCAACCTTCAAACCTCCTCATCCTTTATACTTTCTTCTCTTTCTCTTTTTAAAATACCCGGTTTTCATTCTTTGCTTCCACTACCAAGTATTTCAATTGCTTTTGTGATTTTTACTTTAGTAAGCAGTAGATAAAATATATATGGGGTTTTTTGTTCAAGATTTCACCCTTCCTGAAGGAAAATAGAGGTTAATGCCTACATGAAATTCTATTTGAAATTGAACACCTTGAGTACATCATTTATCACATACTGGAGGCACATGTCAGACAAACAGAATTTTTTTTTACTGAAGTCATTTGATGAAATCCACGTGAATTTGCCATGTTTCTCCAGTCCATGTATTTCTCCTTCAAAAAGTATAGTCTTCTACTGAACCATTTTGTAGAATATAATCTGCACCACTTCAGAAACACCTTTCCTTCAAAACGCCCTCCATTTCCAAATTTTCCATATTCACTAATGGAAAGTCCTTTTCCCCTCAAATTAATACTTTCATGTAAGCCACCCCCATTAGCAAATCCATAAGCATAAAAACCTCTTGCACTATGCCATTGAGCCTATTGGAACCTGGGCTTTGCCACAAGAAGAGTGAGAATAATTTGAAAATAAAAAGGTTATTATTTCCAAAGCCTGCCATGAGTCCTGCTCTTCTATACCAGAAGGTGAGGAACTTTGCTGATTGTAAGAATATTCCATTGAGTCAGAGAGGAATGTAAATGCTGTCCTTCTTCAAGTCCACAAAGCCAAGGAAATGTTATTTCTCATTACTTTGGAAAGGGGTAAATGTCCATAAAACATTTGGAATTTTTTTTTTCTCCTGAGATTAGGTAGCATGAAGGAAAAACTTCCTTCCACTGTAAGACCTGAATGAAATTTGAACTGATGAGAAAATGTCACACTTTCCTGTTGAAAAACGAGATTTAGTCAAACTTGTGGTGCAAATATGCCTTTTCTTTGACTAAAGTTCATTCAAAAAGGGACCAGCACTTTGATAACCCATAAATATTCTGTTTCTGAAGAGGATAGTTCAACTTCTTGCTTTCAAATTACTTCCTCTCAAAAGTTTGTTTCAAATTATGCCTAAGAAAATTAAAAATCAAATGTTCCTCAAAATTACTGAACTGAATTTTGATGTATAACTTTCTTTTCAGAAGTTTCATTCATTAAGCTAGCTTCTGTTCAGATTTGGCATAATAATAAATCTTGCAGTTGTGGGATTTCTGTGATCATAAATAGTGATTTCCAGGCAACTTCACAGAGCAAAATAAAGCTGGTCTCCCCACTGGGTCCACTGAAAGGAAGTCTTTT
>NW_010238303.1:19182-31630 GCF_000690775.1 Eurypyga helias | reverse complement strand
AAAGACGATCAATTTTTAAACTGACCAACTCTAGGTGCAGTCAAAAGACAAAATGCAAATTGTTTTTAGCAATGAGAAGGATAATTTTTTTTTTTTTTCAAAGGGAAGCAGATGTAATCCTACTGTACTGGTAGCTCTCTGTATAAATCATAAGGAAACAGCCAGCATCTGCATTTGCCTTGTTCATGCCACAGGGGATCATCATCATTACTGTGAAGATAACTGGAAAAAAAAGCAAAAGCTTTCTGCTGAGATTCTAAGAGAATTCATGCAATATGGAAATTTACTGGGTAAAGAAACTGAACCATGTATCTTCGTTCCCTGCAATCACCACTTTAACAATGAACATCTTCTGGGGCTTTTTGCTTCTTTCTTTCCCCTCCCTCTCTTTTAAGCGATAATCATAGGGGGAACAATATCTCATCAGGGATGGATCTGTGCCGATGAGGAGACAAAGTTTATATGAAATCTGGGGAGCCTTGGAGGACTTTGAACCATTCTTTGTGAGTGCTTCAACCCCCCCGGTAGTCCCATGGGGTTTAGGTGCTTTAGCTGAGCTCGGGCTCACCTGTGCACCAAGGATTCTCTTCCCAATGGGTCTGTGGGGAAAATGACCATGCCAGGCGGAGCACCTAGTTGTGCACCTGCAGTCGTAGTCCTCGCAGGTCTGGACAGGGGTGGACCAAGGCTGTGGGGAGCCTCCTGCTCCCCAGTGCTGTTAGAGGCTTCCTTTCCCCAAATTGTGTCCGCTGCTGTCAGCGTCAGTGGATCTGACACACTGCATGAACCCCTTCCTGCTGTGGCAGGTTCTTTCCCCTGCCCAACTTCCTGGGATCAGCTATGTGCGCCTGCCTGTGCAGGAAGCTTTCTTCTTCTGCAAGCTTCCTCTCCCCATCACTGAGCTATCCCATGCTTTTTGCTACAAGTGCTTTCTGTCTCCACTTCCACGGGCATTCTCTCCACAGGGTGTCCACTCCTCTAGTGCTTGTGCAGCAAGGCAAGGGCAGGTCATGGAGAAGGCCATCACCCAAAGGAGGGTGCATTAGGCTCCAGGGTCTTCTGGCTTTCTGAGGTGGTGTCCTGAAATTATCAGGAGTCTCTTGGGCTTGTGACTGAAGGGAGCAGGTCTCTTGGGGAAAGGAGAGGGGTCACTGGAGTTGTCTGACAGCTCAGCATGTCCAGGATTGGCCACAGCCCTGGGACCTTCCTTGCTGGCCGTTGAAAACACACAGCCATGACATGACTCTGCCTGATGGTCCTGCCCCATGGGGAAGGATCCCAAGAGTTGGGAGCAGGGTGTTGTTGGGGCACATGTGTTGTGGTGGGTTCAGGTGGTCCCAGTACTAGGACTAGATCTTACTTTGTTCAGACTGTGAGGGAAATGGACAAAATCCAATGCTGAGCAATTACCTTTTTCTGTTCCTAGTTTAGGAGGAGTTACAGCTCTATAACTGCACCAGTATTCCGTATTTCATGTACTTGCTGTACTTGTTGTGTGGAAATAAGCAACCTGAGTGAAAATAAGCAACCAGGTGCCTTCACAAACCTATAGGTAATTTGGCTGAAAATGCAGGAGTGTGAATAACAATGTGAGACTTTCCTCTCAGTCCCACAGACACCAACTGTCCTACCTCAGGAACCAAATTCGGCCACCAGCACCTCCGTTGCCGTCTACTGGGCTGTGAACGATGGGGATGCCATTGACTGCTTCCAGGTCTACTGTATGGAGGAGCCACAAGCCAGCAAAGATGCAGGGGGTGCGTAAGGTCTTGCCTTCACAACAGCAGGAGTCCTTTCTGCTCTGGTCTGGGGTCAATAAAGGGAAAGCCAAGCTGAAGGAGAGGTCCCAGGATGCAGAGAGAAGAGGGGCTGTGAAGACATCATGCATAGGACTAAGGATGGGTAACAATGGAGGAGAGAATGAGATAGATGCTGATCCTTCTTATCCCCTTCATCCCCCAAAATGCAAGATAAATATCATGGTTCTGTAAAGTGCAGGACAGAAATTTGCAGAGAAGCAGCAACATCCCTGTTGAGGTACTCCTTTATGAAGTGGCCCAACATTCAGCAAGGATGTGTCCATGCCACCCCATGAGTACTCATGGGGACTGCAGATAGAGATTCCAAAGGGATGAGCCTCATTAGGTTTTTAGGGCCCTGCATTGTACTTTGGAAATGTGTCCTAAACACAAAATGACAGGAAAAGATAATAAGCATTTCCACATGTAGACAAATATTTTTGTTAAAATGACATTAAAATATTTCAAATGTTAAATATGAAATGGAGAAAAGAAGATTGAAATGCTCATTCATAAAAAGCTCAGAGTGCTCATAAAGTCACTTCAAGCAACTGGCTCTGCACAAATCCATGTGTGCATGTGTGTATGCTAAAGACTGCTAAGGGCTTTTTATAATAGCTAATTTATAGCTAAGGGCTGTAAAGTCCATTATGATAAATTGATATTTTATAGAGTGGTGAAACTAGGGCTGATAACTGCTGACTCTATGTCCCAAATTTGCAGTCTGGTCCTCCGTAGGACTGAGGGCCATAATCTCCCCTTGCCACCAATGGGGTCTGAGTCCACTCAAATCACGGGCATGTCAGAAACTGTATGTCAAAACTGAGCCAGAATGAAACACAGAGATCTTGGCTAGTAATGCTTTCCGGATTTTTTTAATTGACTATTCCTTACATGTTAGTTGCGAGGTGCAATCATAGTCCCTACCGTGCAGCTCATGAGTGTGACATCCTGTGTGCGCGTGTGTGTGTTCCTCCTAGCTTTGGTGGAAGAGTACAGAGTGACGGTGAAGGAAAGCCACTGCATTTTGGAGGACCTGGAGCCAGATCGCTGCTACAGTGTGTGGATCATGGCTGTGAATGGCACAGGCTGTAGCTTACCCAGTGAAAAAGCCATTTTTAAAACGGGTATGTATATATTTTGTCAATTGATTATTATTCTGGAACTTGATTATTATAAGCTTCAGGTCCTTAGACCAATTCTAGTCTATAGTGCTACTGAAACAGGGGAAACTGCTTCATTTTAGCCCATTAGGCAGACAGCAGGCAACTCACCGTCGTCTCCCTTTTTGCCATGAGATAGCGGGCGAACTGCTCCTGGGAGGAAACTGGAGGGCATTCAGATCTGAAGACATTTCCAGTCTTGGGCTTCATGACTGAGGCACTGCGGGAGCACATTAAGAATTTCTCTTCTGAGTGTGCTGCAATGCTCCAGGGAAGCTCTGGGAAAGCCACACGGCTGCTCCCTGCTGCTGCTTCTCCTATGGAAAATGGAGGTGATGGCTGCATTTTTGACTCTCTGCCATCCTCCCAAATACATCTACATCACATTGATTTAAATTATTAACTTTTCAGTGGAAGACCTGCTTTACCAAGGTTACATGTTGCGCCTAGCTCAGTGGGACACAATCTCATGTGTGGCTGAGAGGCTGTGCTGCTGTTTAAGTGGTATAAATTAAGATGAGTAATTAGATGAGTGTTGTTTATGAGCTTCATTTGACTGATGAATTATTCTGAGCCTTAATTTCTTTAATAACTTGAATTGACAAAACTATTTCTTCTTGAATTACCAGCAAGGTGAAGCATCTTGTGTCTGAGGCCCTATTACCAGGCAAATATTAGTGCTACAGGATAAAAACAATCATTCCATTCTTGCAGTCACAAAATATAACAGACAAGGGTATTTAACAATTTCTTAATTAAATAACTCTCTTGTTGAAATCACTTGGCAGCAACTACTTCTTCAAGTCTTTCGCTTGATTTACTAGACTTGAAATTTGTTGATAATTCTACTTGATATTCAATTTGCTATTCGTATTTTTAGCAAAAATTATTTTCCAGATAATTCAAAGTAGGAATTCAGATTTTATGGCCTCAACAAAGTAATTGTGAGCATGGTGCAGATTTCCTGCAACATGGTCAAGTAATAATGAGTTACTACTAGCTAATAAATCATAATTTTTAAAGGGGTTTTAACTTCTTTGCAGCTGTTATTTTTAACTGTCTGTCTTTGCCTTTTGGTATCAGGCTCGCTATTCTTTTCCCCAAACCTGAAGCCTTCTGAATAAGTTAAATTCCTTGAGCCTTTGATGCCTTCCTTTGGCCTGTTTCTTTACGAAAGCAATTAAACTAGAACAAATAACAGGCTCATTAAACACTTTTGCTCAAGCTACCATGAACTCTGTCTGGAGTGCACTGTATCTCAGGTGGACTTGGGGGACACTGCTGAGCACTGACTGATGCAAAACTGCTGCATCTCCTTAATACCAAAGGTGGGAAAATGTGCACTAGTAATGGAAACCGGCTCTTCAGCGAAAGCCCAGCTACTTTGATATAAAGCTAGAATACTTTAATTCTTCAAGTAGCCCGATTAACTCAGAGGCAAGAATTTAGAAAGTTTATTTTTAGTACTTCAAAATGAAAAATGGCACATACAAGAAAATAAGCTGCTGGGTGTGCAGTTCTGGGAACACATGCATAAGAGCAGATCAAAACAGTGCCTCTACCAGGTGTTGGGAATCTCCGCAAGGTTTCCCTGCTGGGATGGCACCCATGGAGGTAGCGGTGAGCCAAGAGAATTGTGGGAAGTGCGGGCGGGTGCTACTGCATCATTCCCCCAGCACCTCCTGTCTCCTGCTCCTCCACCTCCAAAACTCAGAGCCGGATCTCCCCTGGGGAACGTGCTGTTTCCAAGCAGCATTTTCTGTGAGGGAATGATGCTGAAGGCAGTGATTATCCCTCTACCCTCCTTCCTCCCTGTCTGTCTCAAACTGATCTCCAGATGAAGGCGCTTTACAGTCCTAAGGACATGGGAGTGAATGCACTTCTTCTGTTGTTCAAAACCTGTGTGACTCTTACCCTGTATCTGAGGGACAGGGTAATGACTTACACCTTTTAGCTCTTTGCCTCTTGTAAGATCACCTCTATCAGTGCTGGAGTATTACGAGGAAAACAGATCTATATTCTAACTGCAGTTAATTTGTTAAAAAAAAAAAACTCAGGAGCACAGTTACGTTTTCTGATTTGCTGACTCCAGCTACTCTTTAGACAGATCATTTCAAACAAACAAACAAAAAAAAATGTCTTGTGACATACTGTTTGCACATACATAAATGTGATATGTGTGTCACTTGCTGAATGCAGGCATTAGGGGATTTAACTATTAATTTTTCATTCTTTAGAAACCGATGCATTTAAAACCGGACAATCATGAAATATGTCTGAAGAGAATTAAGGGGTTATTGCTAAGTGTAAAACACAGATGTGTTACCAGCTAAGCATCTATCCCACAGATTTATTGTTCTGCTGAATACCTGGATTAGCTGTTCCTGTAATACAACTACATCTTAACCCAAACTAACCTCCTGATTTTCACTAAACCAGGAAATCAATATGTACTTGTAGGTGTTTTTCTTTCCTTTTCTACTAATAACAAATTATTTCTTACAAACCAGAATGCATCTGGAATGCTGGTTGCAGTTCTATAAGATTATTTTGTCATGAAATTGTTTAATTTCTACTTTTGTCTTAGGCTTGCTATTTGGAACCCGATCTCTTTGAAAGCAAAATAACTTTCTGTTACCTTGGTTTTAATTAATAATCTTTCATTTAAGGAGTGGCATTAAGATTGTTTGTATGAGCTTCAAGAACAGGTTGTAAGGTTCGTTTATGTTGCTATTTCCTAAAAAGGGAAAAAGCAAGTGAATACAACTAATCCATTTTTCAGCTTGCAATGTTGGATGTGCAATTTCACACAATAGCTTTTGATTACTTGCATTCAGTAGACTATTTTACATTCCGTTTTCTTTCTTGCAGTTGGGCCTGTAGTTCTTAAAAAAGAGAAATTACAGGACCAAATTTTAGCATTGCAAAAATAAACAGGACATAATTAAGCAGAAAGTCAGCATCTTCCTGTTACTTCTGCAGCAGCACGTTTGTTTCTGATGCAGTCCATGCGGGGACTGCTGAGGGCAGGATGGAAGTGATGCAGGGAGAGCTGTAGGCTCTACTGCCCCTTGAAGATTGGCAGAAATGAGGAAAACGTGTTTGAGGAAAAGGCATGAGAATCTACACAGGCATTCTAAGGACAGGCAGAAATACACAAATATTCACAGTGGTTTTCCCAGGGTGGTTGTTTTTTCCCCATAAGGTAGGCCTCTGCCATTGAAACACAAAGGAGAAAACATCACTCCTGGGTGATTATCCCAAACTGATTATCCCCTGGGTTTTTGGGGAGGTGACTCTTCCTTTCCCTCAAGCATCCCTTGCCAGCCACTGGCACCCTCTTCATGGTATGGCTAACATGTGCCTGTGTCCCCAGCACCCGCCATCCCCACCATCAAGGCCGAGGACTGCACGGTGTACTGGGACATGGCGACTGTCCGCTGGTGTGCTGGCTCAGCATCGGCGGAGTCCTTCACCCTGGAGTACTGCCGACAGCACTCGCCGGAAGGAGAGGGTCTCAGGTCAGTGCTGTGGTCGCACGTGCTGCTGTGTTGGACTAGGCAGCCGCTAATGAGCGTCCCCCAGACCGCGGGTTGTTATGCAAGAGATTATCCTGCCGTCAACCGCGCAAGGGAGAAATCTGCTTCTGTGTGCTGAGGAACTTACGGTATGGACACTAATCTATAAGATTAGGCTGAGACACAAAAATACTTCCTTTTTATCCTGCTTAACTGGGCAATCCCTCTCATATGGGGCCAAAAGTCTGGAGGCATTGGGCTGTCTGCAATCAACCAGAAGTTGCAGGGCTGTGCTGGCTGGGGAAGCAATCACTGCCTGCAGCTGGCATGGCCCCGGGGAGGGTAGGGTGGCTGAACTCCATGGGAAGGAGCAGAATGGAAGAACTGGGCCCAGTTTAGTCTCTGCTTTGTGGTGAGCATGATAGAAGCCAGCTTGGGGCATAGCAAGGCTAATACAGGTGTCCGGGTAATACTGGTAACCTATCTGCACTGTCTGGGTGTGCAGGCAGATCCCTCCCTAAACACAGCTGATCTCAGCACTGCCTGGCTGTAGGTATGCCACAGAGGTCAAAGAGCAACCCGAATAGCAGCTTTGATATTGGTGGTGGTGTCTGCTTATGCCAGACCATCTCTGGTTTCCTCCACACTAAGGCTGTGCTGCGTAGAGGAGAAGGCAAAGTGGGACGAAGGCACCATGTGGAACCATGCACTGTGTTGAAATGTAGCGAAAATTATGTGATGCTTTGTGTGTGCTTGGGGCTTGGAGGTTTTTGTTTGTTTGCATGACAATGGCATTTCAGCAAAATACTGTTGCAAATGGCTGAGAAGCTTTGGGAGGAAGGGGGTAGAGTAACTTGCCATACAGGACCTTGTAGACGAGCCTCAGCCCAGCTGAGTTTGTCTGCCTTCGCTTCCCAAGAAGCCTGATAAGTGTCTTCGCCAGAGGGCTAGTTCACATGGACTTCATGGATATGTGGCAGAGTGGGGAAGAGCTCCACCCTTTGCAGTCAAAATGAGTTGTGTGCTAGAGGGTTCACAGGTTTCTAGTAGACGACAGTGAAATTGTGCACACCTTACTCCTTACAGAAGTAGGCTGAAAATCTAACTAAAAAACTTTTGCAGGGCTCTGTTACCTTTTTTTTTCACACAGTACTAGCGTGCTGCATTAATGCAATCAAGGAGAGTTCTTAGCCAGTTCCCCTGCCTCTCAGAGGGCAGCCAAGATACACTCTGTTTCCTACATATTTCATGAGACAGTCATGTTTCTGTCAACCTGCCAAAGTCACTTTTGGTCAGGGATAACATAGGTGCTCCCAAAACTTGTGCTGCTTGCCTTCAAATTTCTTTGCTGTTAACTGGAATTGCCACTTTTTTTCTCAAAACTGAACCAGAAAGCGTGCCAGTTTCTGAAATCTGTGAGCAAGGTGTTGATAACACCAATTAGTTTGATTGTGTGGTGATAACTGTGGCAAAAAGCTGCCTGAATTGACCCATTCCCTTTCTCAAGAGCACTTGTGCAAAATCTAACATGTTTATAATTATACTGAGTAACATTTGCCTTTTGGCCTCCCTGTGGGCAGAAACTGGCTTTTTACTGTGACAAGTGTGAAAAATTCCCACAGGACAAAATAATGAATTTTCTCAGAATTGCTGTAATTTAAATTTCTGTATTTGTAGAAGGGGTCTGACCTCTTCGTACAGTGTCAAAGTACAGTACATCTTTTAACATTTGTTTTCCCTCAAAGCAATGCTCCCCTTTCCTTTTCTAAAAACAACCTCTTGAGATTAACCTGGAAATCTTCTATAATGGCACGAGGTGTTTCAGTGATGGAGATTTGTATTTTTTTTTTTAAGATTTCTATTTATTTTTTTATAAAACCAAGAGAAAAAGATAGTGCTGGTAGATGGACCATATTGCCTGTGTTTCTCCCATCCCAGGCCCCCAAGGTGCAATTTAGGACTAAATATGAATTCCTTATGTAGCTGATATAATGAGAAGCTGCCATCTGGAAATACCTGTAGGGACCTTAGAGTTCCTGTGTGAAGTACCTATATCAAGTGGAATTTATGCACAGGTGGCATTTGGACCTGGAAATGCTGTAGCTTATTCAGGTTGCTGTCCTTGAAAGCTTGGAGTTTGTCCTTAGCAGGTTTCCGGAGCAGACCTCATCTTGGGGACCTGCCCTTTGACAGACAACCCCTACTTCTCATGCTTGCAGCAGCCCCATAGCTGAGCACCCCATAGCTGTGGGTGGGAGCTTGCACACATTTCAAAGCAACCCTGGAAAATTCATACAGCTGCTGCTGGGAACGCAGTGGGAAAGCAGAGTGTGCAGAAGGACATCCAAGAGAAGTCCTGGAGAAAGCGGTGTGGTCCCATCCCTCAGGGCTGCTTTCACAGATGTCATTCTGGGAGCTCACCCAAGGCAAGGGACACCGCCAAGGGAGCAGGTGGGGAAAAGTGTCCCCACCGAACAACCAGAGACGTGCAAGGAGCCCCTGGTCTGTGTTGGACCCCCGACATGTCACAATCACAGGATGGCTGAGGTTGGAAGGGATCTCTGGAGGTCATCTGGTCCAACGCCCCCTGCTCAGGCAGGGCCACCTTGAGCCAGTTGCCCATCCTGCTTTTGAATATTTCCAACGAGGTATTTGAAGCAGTCCCAGCACTCCAGGGAGACAATTTGAAGAACATCTGGAAATAAATCCTCATTAAAATATCCTTCTAAATACCATTAAAAAAAAAACCAAACAAACAAACAAACAGAAAAAAACCCCAAAAAAACAGACCTATGTTTTCCCCTTTGGGTTCTTTTTCCTTGACAGCTTGCCACCTGAGGGACATGTTTTCACATAAAACCATCTTAAATCTTCCGCAACGAGTGCCTGTCCTGCTGCCGAGGTTTTAAAGCACCTTCCTGCGTTGATTCTTTTTCCAAAATCTTTATGAGGCTTTCTTTCGGTTTCCACAGCTCTGCTATTTTCTCACCATTCAGCCTCTTCGTGTTGAGAAGTCAATGGAGCCGTGGGCGGAAGATGGAAAACTGCAAGAAATGTAGTCCAGGGATTAGTTGTGGGGGTTGTTCAGATGGAAACCATGTATCACATCATGAGATATCTGTAAGTCTCAGGGAGGCAAAATCAGTACAGTGTGCAGTGGGTCTGTAGAAGTGGAGGTGACCCAGTGTCATCCTCTCTGCCATTGTGAGACCAGCACTGCTAGCGATGAAATTTTTCCGTCTACTCATAGAGCAAGTCTAACGCTGGGAAACAGGAGAGCAAGCCACCCTTCTGTTGCCTTGCCCACATGACCATCTTGCCAGCACAGGAAAGGAAGCGTGGAAAATAGGGAATCTTCCTCCCCTCTGGCTGTGCTGGGCTTGCCGTCTGAGATAGCGAGGGCCATTGCAGGTGGTGCTTTGATGTCTAACCACCAAACAGCCGGAGCCAGGACAGAGGAGAGGAAACACAGCATACAGCACAGCTGGGTGCAAACTCAGAGCTACCTGTTCTTTATTTGTAGCTTCCAGGCCTTTTTTCCACTCATGGTGCACCCCTTCCATGTGCTTCTACCCGTACCTTGAGAAGCTTGTGTACTTTCAGCCCTAATGCCTCATCGGTGGGACCAGCACAGGTCTGGAGGTGCTGCTTCAGTGGGATCTCCAGGGTGGAAATGACAATTGCGGCGCAGAGGGCGTTGTGAATCACTGCAAGGTGTATCATTCGCTGGGTGCACGCAATATTAAAAAATAACCTCCGGACGTTGTTTCCTTGAAATAAGTGAGGATGCTGATGAAAGAACCATGCATCAAAACACAGCAGTAGGTTTCTCTAAAACCGGAGAAATCACAGATTTAACAGACAACTGCAACCGTAACACTCCTTTGCAATTTAAAGGTGAAGAAACGTGTAACTCCTTTATGTTCTGCTTTGAATAGGTTATACCTGAAATTTGGAGACTGGATTTTAAGACATGAAGATTCCTCTTATACAGAGAGGGATTGAGAGGAGATACTTAGGCCTTCAGCCTCAGAAGTTTCTTGAATTTCTATGCACTGAATTTTTTATCGTGATGCCAAGACTTCGTGGGGACAGTGCAAATATGATAGTATTTTAGGCTAAAGGCCAGGATGCCTCATGCTTTGATAATAATGTTACTATATTTGCAATCACAGAATCATAGAATGGTTTGGGTTGGAAGGGACCTTAAAGATCATCTAGTTCCAACCCCCCTGCCATGGGCAGGGACACCCTCCACTAGACCAGGTTGCTCAAAGCCTCATCCAGCCTGGCCTTGAAGACATCCAGGGATGGGGCATCCACAGCTTCTCTGGGCAACCTGTTCCAGTGCCTCACCACCCTCTCTGTGAAGAACTTCTTCCTGATATCTAATCTAAACCTCCCAATATTTCCAATCATCTATAAAGTAGGTACATGTAGTCAAAGTAGAAAATAGATGACACTAAAAATGTTGTAGGTGGATCTCTATTTCTTTCACGACTAGAATTACATGGCTTAATACTTTAGGTGAGCTTGAGGAAGATCTAGCTGCGATGCTTGTTACAAGAACTCGGCAGTGAAATAGGCTTTCCCCATCACAGTCAGGATGCCTTTTCCCTTCCCTTCTCCTATGCCTGACCTTTATGCTGTAAGATAAGCAGTAATCATACTTTCTCCCCATCCTTGGTTTTTTATTACTGATTGCAGAGTCAGCCTGAAGCACAACAAACTAGACTAATTGCTGGGGAGCCCTTGCTATTCACTTTCCCCCTTCACCTTATCCTCTAGACAGAAGGAGAGGTGACAGCAACACCTACTTCTTTGCATGAAGCCTCTTGTGAGTCTGAACCTGGCTCAGAGTGTTGCAAATGAAACTCCTTCTTGTTGGCATATTCTGTTTCATTACTTGGAAGCAGCGGGACTGGTTTTTAAGCCTTAATTGTAGCTAAAATTGATGGACTCATATTCTTAGGCAGCTTAAAGCTGGCTAAAATAGAATACCAGGCAGAGAATGCTATTCAAAAATCTGATCACTGTTTTACTGGCCAAATCTTCTTAAAGTCCAGAGTTTTCTGTCTCACTGTTACAACTGAAAAGAGGCATGCTATTGCTCTCAGATTTAGACATGCAACCAAATTCTGATTTGGAGAATTTCAGATTTGAAAGAGACTCAAGTTTAAAATTTGATGGCTTACCCCATCCTGCAATTGGCTGGACCCAAAATCTTTTCTGTGAGGATACTGGCTTACATGGCATTTTCCAGAAGATAGAAGAAGGAGCCATACAAAGGGCATCGCTGTGCTTAAGTCAAGTTGATCTACATGTTGCCACAAACGGCTTCGGATTAATAGTTTAGCATATCCTCCCTTCATCTCACTTGTAGTTATTTGTTCAGAACTTCTTTCTGGTGGCCTGTGCTTCAAATTCACACCAAAGTTGTCAGGATGGTGCTTTTAAGGACCAGATTGGGCGAGGCTTACCTAGGAAACAAGGACAAAATTCTTCAAAGATTCCGTTCCCGCTTCTTTTCCCCTTCCACTGTTTCCAACCTCATTTTCATTTCCCCTCTTTGTATTTGCCTCCTTGCTTAGTTTCAAATTCTTGGATTTTTCTTTGACTCATCTTTCCTTTTTTTCTTGTCCCCTGTGAGCCTTCTGCCTCATTCAAGTATAAAGATCTCAGATTCTCATCAGGGAGCTCATCAGGTTGCATGTCTTCCCTGAACCTTTCAGTAAGAACTGACCAGCCTGCCAAACTCCCGGCGCCTTGCTGAAGTGCTCTCATCGTCGGGGCTTTGGTTAGTCACAGGGGTGAAGCAAACCGTGCAATTGCTACTGTGTTTGGGCAACACGCTTCTGTTTACTGCATCAGTTCCGGCATTAATGTAACACATTTCCTAAAGGCAATGTGGCCCCATGCTGATCATGCAAGAACCCCAAAATCTCTGAAATTCTTTCAAACTGGGGGG